>NW_021620876.1:2972008-2984998 GCF_004785775.1 Grammomys surdaster
GGAGGAGGAGGAGGAGGAGGAGGAGAAGAAACCACCTGTCCAGATTTTCACATTCAGTCAACATGCCCTTTAGATTTCCCTAATATATGTGACAAGGTATGTTTTTTCTTTTCTTTGGGTTCTAAATGTCCTATTTTCATATACTATTTTATATATCAGTAGATAATACATACTGGCATGTGGTGTATAAATTGTGGCTATAGAGGAATGTATTATGAGGGTAGCTAGTCCCTTTATTCTGAAGTTTGAGGCTATGTAAATGCACTGGAAGAGTTTTTTTTCTTTTTTATAAATTTTAGTTAATTTTTTTTTACACCACAGAGTTTCTCCCCATCCTAGTCCACTCTCTGACTGTTTCACATCTCATACCTCCTCTCCATGTCTCCTTGAAGATGTCCCCACCACCACCACCCCACCAGACCTCCCTACACTCTTGGGCCTTCAGTCTCATAAGGATTAGGTGCATCTTCTATTACTGAACCCAGATCCAGGAGTGCTCTGCTATATATGTGTTGGGGGCCTCATATTAGCTGCCTGTTTGGAGATCTATTGTCTGAGAGATCTTGGGAGTCCAGGTTAGTTGAAACTGCTAATCCTTTTACAGGGTTGCCCTCCTCCTCAGCTTCTTCCAGCTTTTCCCTAATTCAACTACAAGGGTCAGCAGCTTCTCTCCATTTGTTGGGTGTAAATATCTGCATCTGACTCTTTCAGCTGCTTGTTGGACCTTTCAGAGGACAGTAATGATAGGCCCCTTTTGTGAACATACTGTTGCCTCAGTAATAGTGTCAGTCCTTTGGTCATCCCCTTGAGCTGGATTCCAATTTGAGCCTGTCACTGGACTTCCTTTTCCTCAGGCTCCTCTCCATTTTTGTCCCTGCAGTTCTTTCAGTCAGTAACAATTCTGGGTCAGAGTTTTGACTGTGGGTTGGTAACCCCCTCCATCACTCAATGCCCTGTCTTTTCTGCTGGAGGTGGACTCTACAAGTTCCTGCTCCCCAATGAAGGGCATTTCATCTAAGGTCTCTCCCTTTGAATCCTGAAAATCTCTCACCTTCCCGGTCTCTGGTACATTCTGGAGGGTCCCTCCACTTCTTACCTCCCAGGATTGCCTGTTTCCATTATTCCTGCTGATCCTCAGGGCTTCAGTCCTTTTTCCCCCACCCAATACCTGATCATATTCCCCTCTTCCCCTTCCAGTCTCCTTTTCTACCCAGGTCACTCCTTTCCTTCCCCATCCCATGATTGCTTTCTTATCCCTCCCAAGTGGTATTGAGGCATCCTCATGTGAGCACTTCTGCTTGTTCCACAGAACTCAAAAAGGTTAACAAGCAGAAGGGCCCAAGTGGAAGAGTTTCTAATATCCAAAGATTCTCTTTAATAAATGATCACAGGGTGTGGATCAATCTAGCGTCACACTAATAAAATCTTACCTCACTTCCATAATGGTATAAAGCTTTCAAGGAGAGAATACGTTCAATTTGCATGTATTGGCATGTGAATTTTTATGGACAAAGGATTCACTTTGAAATATTGTATTGGGTAAAGGTAGTATCAACATTGTACCCAGAGCCACAAGTACAAGACACAACCCATATCTACAATGTGTAATCTAGGGGGCCTTGTGCCTTTCTCCATTCCTGAAATCTGGCTTGACTCACAGGTGACCTTTACAAAGTGAAGACAACAGTAGCAATAGCTTCCTAGTCCAACAGGTAGCTCTGGAGGGTGGCAAATTCTCTCTTGGAAGCCATATACAATGTAAGAAAGATGACAGTCCTGAGATCACTGTGTTTTAAGACACAAGGTTGTGTTGAGCTGTCTGGAAAATAATACATCATATAAAGAGAGGCAGGCTAAGCTGCACTGGCACACCAGTTATGGCAATGAAGGATCTATCAGAGAAGTGGGTGGTCCAGTAGCAATGACTCTGCGGAAATGTATTATTCACCTGGGTCATCCATTTCAAAGTACAAAGTTCAGAGTGCTTAATTAGGAGGAAAATAAAAGACTAGAACTCCAGTTCTGTAGAACTGCCTTGAACCTGGGCCCTGTCAGAAAGCATAAAGGAAAGCTAGAGATGACATATGCTTTTGTATATAAGTTACAAAATGAAGATTTTATAATGATTTCTACTTTGGCACAGTCACACTCTTAAACATTTGCTTTAAGAGAAGCCATCTGTTATGGTGTGAGGGTGTTAAAACAAGAAATAAAGAGCAAATATGGCTTCCATATCACTGATCAGAATGACCAAGCATCAAGGAACCATATGAAGCTTGCAAGATATTCTGAAACCCATGGACAGTTACATGTGTCTTGTTAGCCAGAAACAGGCAATGTTCTATTTCTTCTCTTTTAAATTTCTTTCTATCCGGGAGTCAGCTCTAGGATAGTTTTTCCTTTTCTTTTAGATGTTTTAATTGCTTGCTTTTTAAGAATTTTATCTTCATTCTTGTCTGAAGTATTAATGTGATGTGTGTATGCAATTTTCTTGTGTTTACCTTACTTTCGGCTCATAATTGTCCCTGAAAAATTTATTTCCATAATTTAGAAATGATTTGAAAAATTGTAGCAATATCATCCCTCAAGTTTCTTCTACCCACTCTTTCTTCTCTATCTGAAATTCCAACTGAAAGATAAAACTTTAGTGTCTCACATTGTTTTGTGCCTGCTCATTCTTTTACTTTCCAGTCTTTCTCTCCTAACTTCCAATTTAAGTGTCTCTTCAGGTATCTGCAATCTGTTTGAAAACCTATCTACTAGATTCTTAATTTCACTTACTATATATTTGCTCTATCATTTTAGTGCTCAGATTTCCATCTTTTGTCAAACTTGTAATTTTACTTATTTCACTGAAAATGCTCAGAATCCACATCAAAGTGCTGTGTAGCTCCATTGTCTGAGAAAAGGTTCAAGGTAGTATTCGTAAGTATTCATAACTGTGCAATGCCTTTACCTGAATATTTATGTGGCTGACTCTGACTCTACTATACCCTGTGTTCTGTTTCAAAAATAAATTAGTTTTTCCTTCATCTACCAATTACTACAGGCTTAGTAACATAAATTATATATAATTAAGCTTAGTCTTATATCTAGAGGAACCAATGTCCTTCTATCTGCTTGATCTAATTGTAGGAACCAAGATGATGCAAAGATGGAGTCTATCATCTAAAAGAGTATCAGGCTAGCCCCAGTTCTCCAGGCTCTATATTATCCCTGTAATTGTGGGGTGTTTCTAAGCCCTGCTTTCTTGGCAGCTCTTGTCTCTGAGTTAGTCACCCCTACTCTCATCACACAGCTCACAACTATGCTGAGATGCTCATTCTCCACCTGCCTCTGGCATGTTCCAACTGACAACATGTTTTCAAGGTGTATTCGGGTTCATGGCTATAATTTTTTAGTGTATTGTTATTCATGTGGAACCTAAAAATAGGTGTCTTGAAACTATTTTAAGTAGCTTTTTATTTGTTTATGATAAAACATTAATTCCCATCTATCTGCTTCTAGTGCTACAATTGGTCTTCAGAGAATTTTAGTTGACATTGTGATGGAATTAATTTATATTGGAGCGTAGCTCCTTTTTTGTGTCCAGGCAAAGAAAAGACAACACACAGACACACAGAGAAAGAAAGAGTGAGGAGGAGAAACTGAGATAGAGAGAATTTGATTTCAACAAGATTCTTTTTTAAAAAGCAAATGGGCTGGAAAGACAGTTCAGTGATTAAGAGTACTTGTTGTTTTCAAAAAGGAGAGGAATTAAATTCATAGCAGCCATGTAGGACAGCTTATAAGTAAGTGTAAGTCCAGCACTGGGAGAACTAAAATTAGGGCCTCATCAAATCCTAATGCACATGTACATCCCCACTGAAACACAAATGCATGCATATAGACAAATAATAAAATACATCTTTAAAAACCATACAAAGAAAAATTTTGTCTCAATGCTTATTTTTAGTCTTTTGTGTTGTGATATAATCTTAATTAAAATTTTGTTAATATATATCTTAAAAGCATATTAAGATGACAAATCTCTCATTGCTTCACAGACACTATGGTAGATACTCCCTTGACCTATAATCTTGAGTAGATTTTTCCTTGACATATTTACTCTCACAGAACAGTTTCTATTTCAAATATTAGCTACTCATTATGCAGTTCAGTGCCAACAGTTCAGTACTTACAGAGCAAGGGACAATCAGGAATTTCAAAGGTTCTCTACATGGCTAGAAACCAGACTAACATGGTGAATATGCAAAACATAATGTCCAAAGTAATAGGATTGGGTCCTGATATTTGATATTTATTGGTTTTCTTATAGTTCTTCCATGATATTTATCTGAAGAGTTTGCCCAAACACAGGATGAATCTGTCTGTCTTAGTACTCAGCATACTTTCTTTACAGAAAATAAAACTTTAAGAAATTACCTTATCTATGTTTGTAATATGTCATGTTTGTAACATGTTTGTAATATGTCATCTTACCCAGTGTGAAATCTTTAGGGTATGCATTTCGCTGGCCATTTCACCATAAATCTAAGACTTTGAACAGTGCCTGGAAAAAAAGAAAATACAAAATAATTTCCTGAGGGACTTAGTTAAGCTCTTCCAGAGGTTTTATTTAAAAAAAAAATGGGTAAATGTATGCTGTCAGCCATGGGACGGAACAAGATCCCTAGATAGGAAATGTCTTCTCCTCTCTCTTAGTTTTATTTACTTGCTTCTGATGAATTTCATTTGACATATTTTTCTACTGGATCATTCTGCCTTATAAACATTACTTTCTGTCTTGTCTTTTAATACATTTGAGTCCCTAATAGGGATAGTTTTGTTAAATAAGGTTTTCTTCAAAGAAGAAAATGGATATATTCTCTCTTTTTTTGTCTTTTTAGATCTTCATAGGGTTGTGCATGTATTGTGCCTTTAATAATTATCTGTTGCAACTTATTAAAACATTTTATGAACACAGGTGAGAGCACCTATAGATCTTACTGCTATGCATGACTGATAGATAATAGAAAACAGAAGAGGGAAGAAGGCTGTGTTAGATGAAGCAACTAGTGCACAGTCCTCTAGCCTTTCTCTCTAGAATATATCACATTCTCTTATGCTTGAAGGAGATTGAATATGCACAGATCACCGCTACTCCATTCTATTCATGTATGGTATGTTACTTATTTTTAAATGGTTTTGACTGAATTAGAATCAGGTCAGTTCCCTTTTTTTCTTTCCTCCCTCCATCCTTTCCCAGCTACCTTCCCTTGAACTCCTCTCATCCACTCTCAATTCCTCCAGATCGCCATGATTGAGTCACGTGCTCTTAGGCAGAACAGTGATACTTTTTTACAAAGAACCATCCTTGACTCACCTATTGCAATTATTGAGCTTTTAAAAAACATAGTCAAATCATGAAACTATGGTGCTTTTGTGAGAAAAGAGGAAGTCTGTTTTCTTCACCTTCCTATCTCTAGTATTCAGATAAAAGCTTGATGACTATCTATACCAAACAAATGGGCAAAGGAAGAAGTGGCTGAACTGATAGGGAGGTTAAATGACTTATCAGCATATAACACATTAGCTTGGTTGGATAGTTATGATGGATTTATTTTTAAATAAACTATAAGGATATTATTATTGAAACTTAATTGCTACTGTTTCTATCCTGACAAATTAGAACTACTATGTCTACACCATGAATATATACTATGAAGGATTGCCCATCTCAAATGAATGACCTGAGACTGAATAACTAGCTGAAGGTCTCAGAGACAAATATTTAATACATTCGCTGCTTAGTTACTCTATTTGCAGTCATTCATCATTTCTGTTTCTATACTAGGTTAATATAAAAGATGCATAAATATGGGAGAGTTTGCAGCATGTCTCATGCTACTGTCTCTGCAAAGGTATACTCACGTATTCTGTGTATTAGGTACAGGACCACTGCCCTAGTCATGATGCATCTGCTTCTCTAAGGAAGGTTGCTGGTTTGATTAGAAATTTTTAGCACTGAAAAATATTCACACCATTGTCTCTGAGTGTGTTACCTGCTATTTTCTACTCTCACATGACAGTAGACCAGGGCACTGCAGAGAACAGACATTTTCCAGCTGGCTCAAAATGCAGAGGATGACTTATTCACAATCATATACGAAGTAGAACATATTTTGTTAGAAATACAAAGAAAAACATGAGCAAACATTGTCTAAATGACCTCTTCTGACAGCTTTGAGATCCAGTCATCTTTAAGGAGGAACTGATTTATTAAACTTTTCAGGTATATTTTGAGATACAAAAACCTAAATATTAAAGTATGAAATATAATTAAATGGTAATCAATAATTGTTGAACATGAACAAATCTGAAGGCAATCTAAACAAACACATTGAGTCTAAAATGGTGAAAATAAGCACCCCATGCAGATGTATGACGGGAAGGTAAGCAGAAGAAGATAGGGTATTTTTGGAAAGATCCATTTTAGAGCAATTTGTTCATAGATCACAAAGCCACAAGACACTGAAATCTAGTAACAAGTTCTCAGCAATCATACTAACATAAAATTGATATTCTGTCCCCAGAGACTTAAGAATTGGGTGCTGTTGAACAACGTGCAATAGATACAATGTGCCATGAATATTTCAATGTTTTGAAAAAGGCATTTTATTTCAGAATCTTAAAATAAGAGATCTTCCTAACTAAAGTGATCCAATGGCATTTTGCCCCTCACTCCCACTTTGTGGATTTAAGAAGCTAGAGAAAAAGTCTAGAGAAAAAATCAGTCATGAAAACTTCCTAGGGTACTCAGAAAGAAAATGAACATCAATATTTAAAAAGAACAAATATTATTCAAAAGAAGAATTAATAAATGATAAATAAATAAATAAGCCTCTCAAAATAAGAATATAAGATGATTTAGTAATTCTATCATGTGAAGGTCTTTAGATTTTATTAGCCTAGGAGAAGAGTTAAAGATTTATGACAGAATATGGAAATATACATTTGGCGTATATGTGTGATTCACTGCAACTTTTATTACAAGTGTAGATTTTTAAATCAATTTCAGAAAAAGGTTTTGTCTATTTTACTGTTTTGTATTACCAATGTGAAAGATCACATTATAAATTATAGTTGTTCAAAGAAGAAATATATTTAAAGATGATCAAGATCACGTGTGAGAGTATCTGTTATCATTTAAATTGTATACAAGATGAAGTGAACATGATTGAGAAGGGGAATGTATTCCCAGAAATGTATAAAAGGAATGATGCTGAGTGTATTGCCTGGGCTATCCTGTTTCAGTGATTGTCAGAATTGTATTCATTCTTACTGCATTAATGTGCGTTAAGTAATGTGGATATTTCTTAATTTTCAAAAATCCTGATTTTCAAAATGATAATTTCATACTGGGCTTTTGGCAAATGTCAGAGATCGTTATAATGGGCATTTGTATAGTGGCCCTATGTCTTTCTCTATAAAAGGACTGTATCTATTTCTTTTACTTCTACTGTACACAAGATACCAGGATATTCCAAGTGTATTGATAAGAAACATGTTTCTACCTATACCAGTGATTATGTCAAAGCTATGCTCTCTAGTTCTTACGGTGTAACAGGAAAAAAACCAAAGCACAGGAAAATTTTATTACTGAGTTCAAAATAATGAAGCCCCAAGTTTTAAATTCTCTGAGAAAAGAAGTATCAAGATTTTTTTCTAACAATAGAGGAAGACAGCAACTCTCTGTCAGCAAAGAGCAGACGGAAGACAGTAAAGACCTGACGGAGAACAGGTGACTATTTGAGACACATGCTGCAAATGGAACTGAAAATTCCACCCACATTGTTTCATATGCATTTCTGTATCTAGTGATCCTTCTCTTGCCCTCTCTCTTTCTCTTACTAACAAAATTATTATTTGCCCATTAACTTGATTCATTTCACTTTATAAAAAACAACAAGGTTCAATAACACTGAACATAGTATAATGTGAAATACAGATCAATTCAAAAAGGATGAACAATTGCTCCAGGAAGTGCTTAAAGAATTATTTTTAATTTATTCGATGGATTATTTTTTAAGTACTGAAAGCCATCCTCTGAGAGAAAATTCTAATAGCATGTGAGAAATAAAACACGCTAAAACAAAGTAGTATTCCAATGTCATGGTATAATTACTGTATTTTGAGTCTGTAATGTTTGAACTATCAATTATTTCTTCTGTGAGAAAGAGTGAATTCAAGGACCCATGACAGGACAATCTTCTTCCTTCCATGGTCATCTGCACACATTCATTTCCTTTATTGGATCCTTTAATTGTACTTCCTAATCAGATGTTCAGGCCCTTGAGTTCTCTCAAGTCTCTTGCTCTGTTTCTCACTTGCATTTACTTCCCCAAGGCAATCAATACTCACTACAATATGTTCTTCTCATTGTAAAAAAAATCATAATGCCAAAAATCTCCAAGCAAAACTTCTGATTATTGTGCTCTGCAGGTGGCCTCTTCTGCTTCCTCTTTCCTTCCAAACATCCTCTGAGCAACTTATGCTAATTAACCAGAACAGAAGATAAAGCTTAATACTGGATTTTAAGAAGAAAAATCCTCATTATTGCTCAAAACAAAATAATTGTAACAATATTGAAAGGCGGTAGCATGGAGTTTCTTTTCAATTTTAATCTTTTCAAATAAACATTCTGCCCTTACAGTTAGATGGCAAGTCATTTAATAAATTGAGAACTTGTGATAATGCCAGTATGATTAATAGTTAAAAGTCTGTTCTTGCTTAGTTTTTTTTTCTTTCTCTAACTTAATTAGAGGAAGAAATACGATCTAAAGTGGGCTGCATATATTCCACTGTCTCTATAAACAGTGCATTGGAACGTTGAAAGAAAATAGTAAAAAAAAAATATCTGCCCTATCACTTCAACAGAACTAAATAATATTTAATTCTATATTTTCTTGCATATCACAAATGATGAATGTATAATTAAGGGGAAAGTATGAACATTCATTAACCACTGAAAATAAATGGTTAATTTTATATAAGTAAGAGCTTTGGACTCTGTATATGTCCCAGAGTTATATGTTCAAGGTCCAGAGTTTCATGTTTGATTTACTGAATTTCCAAATTACATACACATACATATATATGTATTTTATATAAGTTTATTTTAAAATATTTGTATCATATACAGTATAAATTTATATATATATACATATATAGAGAGAGTGAGAGTGTTAGAGAGAGAGAAGAGAGAAAAACAGAAAGATAGACAAAGAAACAGAGAGGCAGAGAAAAGAAACAGAGAATGTAGTAAAAGCTTTATACACACTTTAAATATAATCACAAAAGTATTTATAGTAAATAAAAGCTTATGAAATCAGTTTTGTCATAGAAATGATTTATATTTTTTCTTTCTTATTCACAAAAGATAAGGGTTTGAATAGTTTTGTTCTGTCCCTGGATAGCAAGTGATATTTGTAAAAAACAATTCTAGATTTCTCCATTTAAGGTAAAAAAAAGCATGTTGTCGCATCACTAAATGTTATATAGAAGTTCCCAAATTCCTTGAAAATGTACAGTGTGGATGGTTTTTCTTAGCATAAATAAAAAGACTTTGCTTACTTCAGTAAGTCAAATGCAAATGCATCTGGAAATAACACTTCACATTACCTCTTTCTAAATTTAAAACAATAATATTTGTGTATGCACATACATGTGTGTATGAGTAGATATGTGTATGTTTCTGTGTGTGTGTTCATGTTTGTGTGTTGAGTGCATGTGTGTGTGTGTCTATGTGTCTATGTGTCATTGTAGGCATGTGGATATCAGAGGACAATTTGCAGGAGTCCGTCTTCTCCCACTACGGATCAACCAGGGATTAAACTCAGGTCACCAAACTTGGCAATAATTGTTTTTATACGTAGAATCATCTCACAAGCCCAGATCTCCTATGCTAAGACTACTAATTTGTGTATTTCTAATAAATATAAAATTAACTTGAGAATGCACAGATAACACTATGGCTTGAATGTGTCTCCAAATTCATACTTGGGAAGCTAATCTGCTATGTGACAGTATTGATAGAGCAGTAAATCATGGAGATCGTGACTTCATCAGTGGATCAATACTGTAACTTTCAAAAACGATTATTTAGAATGTGTCCTAGTTTGCTTTCTTGCTCTCACTCAGCCCACTTTCTTATTTAACATAGGGCCACCTTCACAAGGGTTGAACCCACCCCAGATGGCTAGATCATTCCACATCAATTATTAAAGAAGAAAATAACCACAGAGACACGGCAATCTGATGGAGGCAATTCCTCAATGGAAGTTCCCTTTCCATGGATAACTCTAGTGTTAGGTTGACAAATTTAACTAGCACAGAATGGGACAGGGATCTAACTAAATAAGTGGCCTTACCTACCCTAAACTTTTCTTGAAGTTTGTTACTCTTTGACCCTGAGATATGGGATGATACATCAAGATCCTTATGAGATGCAGGGCTTGGACCTTGAACTTCCTGGCTTATAGAATGTAAGTAAAACTCTGTTCCTTATAAATCATTCAGTCTGTCTCAAGTAATAAGCTACAGGCACATCATATTAAAAGGACAAGTGGTTTAGCATGTAGAGTACTAACATTCAGTTGCTTAAGTTGTTATATGATCATTAATATATGAAAAAAATTAACAGAATAATTTCCACAATAGTCATTATCATTTGGTTTCCTTCCTAATATGTATGAAAAGGCAGAGGAGGTTAATTCACCAGTATCTGAAATGCAGGATAGTCTAGAACCCAACCTGTTCCTACTTAAAATGTCACCCTGTGGACCTATGTAACATGCATTGTATTTTTTTCTTTTGTCTCTCTGAGCAGTCTAGGCATTAAGCTCTGTCTTAGTCCCTAAAATAACGAATGTCCTTTCTTAACATGTCTTTGCATCTTCCAGTTTATTCTCTGAATCTACATGCATTTTTTCCAAAATCTCTCCTTTTCCTATGTCATCAATCAGAGGTTCAGTTCAGGCACTATCATTTTCTTCAAAGCATAAAAGAACTGAAATTATGACGACTAAACAGAAGCATAAGCAATGTTGTCAAAGATCCCATGTTTTATACAAAGGCATAAATAAATGATGAGTCTGAGGGTACCTATTTTTTAGGTATCATAATCCAGGCATATTTTACTTCTGTCTCCTACAATTTTTCAAAAGTAATAAAAATTGACAATAAAAATTATTACTTTATACCTTACTACCAGTTACTAATACCTTAGCAATATGTATTAAAAAATAACTACAAAATAGAAAATAAACTAGATTGTATTAAAATTAGGTCTACATTTTAATAATCATATAAATATGGTTTCTCAGTTTATTAAATACATCTCTGTCATAGTGATTTACATTATTTTTATGACTAGATAGAAGAAAAAAATGTATTTGAAATTTTGTATTTAGTATTTCAGAGTATCCTGAAACAAATCCACCATAAATTCAGGATTAATATGCATATTCTAGAGCTGATACAGTGCTATGTTAATTTGGGCACACTAAAAGTGCACACACACTTTAGGCTTCTGTAATAGAAGATTCAAATGTCCATGTATCTTAGAATAGTATTGTTCCATGAGAAGAAACTTGCATTTGTCAAATCCAGTTGATGAGTTGTCATCTTCTCAAAGCTGATCTCTCCTATTCCTTGTTTAATTAGAATGAGACGAACTCTAAACTTCTTTAGGTTAAAACTAGGACTCTGAATCAAGTAAGATTCCCCTGTGAAAACCCCAATTTGAAAATTTATTTTATTAGTCAAATATGATTTAAATTCCTCGTGTTTAAAATAGTATGAAATGCAGTAGTTTAGGTCGAAATTTGGTTTTGTGATTTGGTATGAATATTCATGGTGTGGATGCTCATGGTGTGGGTGGTCATAGTGTGGATGCTGATGGTGTGGGTGGTCATAGTGTGGAAGCTGATGGTGTGGATGCTCATGATGTGGGTGGTCATAGAGTGGATGATGATGGTGTGGATGCTTATGGTGTGGGGTGGTCATGGTGTGGGGTGGTCATGGTGTGGGTGGTCATGGTGTGAGTGGTCATGGTATGGATGCTCATGGTGTGGATGCTCATGGTGTGAGTGGTCATGGTGTCGATGCTCATGGTGTGGATGCTCATGGTGTGGATGCTCATGGTGTGAGTGGTCATGGTGGGTGGTCATGGTGGGTGGCCATGGTGGGTGGTCATGGTGTGGGTGGTCATGTTGTGTGTGGTCATGGTGTGGATGTTCCTGTATGTAACTGGCTCAGGCTTTATGGCTTCATTTTTTACTTCCTAGCTTCAATTTAAACTTATCTTGATTTTCTAAAACAGTGATCCTAAATAATTCAGTTCAATAGTCCAGGGTAGCTTTTATTCTTGCAAATTTCATGGAAACATTCTTATCGATCACTATTTTTTCCGTATATTATGATTATCCCAAGATTTTCTCATTTTACTTGGTTTGCATCTGATGGTGACCTACATTCACACCATGTGATCTGTACACTTGGTTTCAGACAGTATTAGAATCTACGAGGACCTAGGAAGATTTCCCATACACTCTTGTGCCAGGATATAATTCACAGACCTTGTGAACCTGCTTCTGGGCTCCTTCCCTGTCTCAAATTTTATCACTTTTTAGAACCATGACCAGAACTTCAAATTCCTGACTTCTCCATGATTTGAGCTAAGAAGGAAACAGAGCCTCTTTCTTAACTTCAGGAGCCACTAAGCCTGTTGTCATATTTACCTTTTGCATTTCTGCTTCAGAGTGTTAGATCTTCCTTAAGTGACTGTTGGAGCAGCTACAGTTCCAGATCCATCTTTTCATATCCTCCCTCTCCCTCTCCCTCTCCCTCTCCCTCTCCCTCCCCCCCACTGGGGCCCGGATCCCAGGAGCGGCGGGGGGGGCATGGGGGGCGGGCGCGGGGGGGGGGGGGGGGCGCGGGGGGCGGGGA
>NW_021620876.1:2985398-3012393 GCF_004785775.1 Grammomys surdaster
TCTGATTTCACTTTTCCTTTATGGCTGAATAAATTTCCACTATGTGACTGTAAAAAAAAAAAAAAAAGTTTCATGTTGTGACTTTGTATTATGCCCATGTTTCAAGGTTTAAACAGAGGAGCAGCATGACTAGTGCTTTTGATAGGTTAGCTTTTAATTTTTAAAGAATGTAGTATCATTAAATTGACTTGTCCATGCTGTGCACTGTCAATTAGCCACACAGTCCATATAGATTGAAACAAAGGGGAAGAAAAAAGGTTTATTTTGAATGTACAATTTTCTGTAGTTCACAATTGTGCTGTGGGCTAGCATTCATTGGTATCTCATGACAGTATTGTGGGGCCAGCAGGTGGGTTGTATACCTTGGTAAAAAGCAATCTGAAATGGATATAATCCAGGCCCCTTAATTAACCAGCATCTGCTGTCATTATGGAATTCACCTGTTTTAAAGAAACTTACTTAGCAGGTTCATAGCCACAATTTTAATTTAAATGTTTACTGGAATCAGAATAAAGCCTTTAACTATCTACATCTCTAGAATGAGCATGTGAAAAATACTAACACATGTTCTTATCTTCAAATATGTTGCTTCTTTCATCTGTCAAGAATGATCTTCTTTGTCACTCCTGTGTGACACTGACTAGTCATTCTGAACTGTCATTTGTTCTTATTTTGCTCATTGTACAATCTTCATCGTGAGATCAAATTGCAGCCATTCACTTCTAAGTATTCATTTTGAGAATGTTAGAATTGTGAGTACTGTCCTTTTTTCTTTATTATCAGAAAAGTATGTGACATCATTTTATCAGGACTGCAATAAATTTTCTAAAATATGAAATTATTAGAGGATATTTCAAGCTTTATAATTGCCTATTTAGCAAATCTATGGATTTTGAGTTTAATGAGTTAATTTTTAATAGCTTTCCCCTGTAGTAAAATAAAACAATCTCAATGCTAAGATCGTAATGTTTCTATCATGCATCAGATACTAGAACCCCTATCCTACACACAGACCCAAAGATCTACTAGCTTTTGCTTTCAGAGACCTTAAATCTGTTCTGAGAATTGGTACCTCAGTTAAAAAAAAAAAAAGAGTAAATAAACAACTTGACTATTTTCAAGGAACTAAAATAGGTGTTTTGCTAGCTCTATTAAGAACAAAGGTCAATACAACTAAAAGATACCATGAGACTCCTTCTGTAAGGCATATGCTTTGAGATGGACATTGAGGCTAGGCATGGAAATAATTGCTCATAGTGTCTACCTCTACATTCTCACATTCTCTCAATGGTCACATTTAAGCACCCTTCCTAACCTGACTAGCAACTATATTTGGTTACATACCTTAATTCATAAAATTACAAAAACTGGTCCATAGGAACATTGTTTCTCATGGGGTGGATGTCTCTCCTAAATAACTGAAATCAAGAATAAATCAGCATTACTGGAAGCTGTAAGTCTTTGGCATACTGACTAACCCTATGAAAGCAGTTCACTCACTCAAAAGGTGGCCCATGCGTTCTGTTGTGCTGTTTCATGAATGAGAGTTAACCTGTGGTTGCACTATG
This sequence comes from Grammomys surdaster, assembly GCF_004785775.1. Taxonomy (NCBI): domain Eukaryota; kingdom Metazoa; phylum Chordata; class Mammalia; order Rodentia; family Muridae; genus Grammomys; species Grammomys surdaster. The sequence continues at coordinate 2,986,967 of NW_021620876.1, forward strand.
ATATGTTTGGGGGTCTATTTATTTTGGCAATTAGTTTATCACCAGTAGTATAGATTAATGAGACACAGGAGATAAATGGCATTCTGGTAAAGGAAAGAGTATACATGAATGAGACAACACTATGGTGTTAAGCTGTGTAAAGCACTGATTACTTTAAGTTGTTTGTTTACAATATCTAGCATTAATTACTTGAATAGTATTCACTCACATTATATGGGAATAATGAAACTTGGACTCCTCAATCTTTAGCATGTTATATTTAGCTTTCTGATTTGTTGTTGCTGTCTGTGGTTTTACTTCAGGTTATTCAGTGTTATTACCTTTCATTAGAAATTGTTTTTTTTTTCTTCCAACCACTGCTGTTAGAAAATAAACTCTCAGATTCTACATTTGTGCATTGAGTTCTTTGTTCATTAACCACTATTTGGTTGAATTACCAAAATGACACTCCCATTTTCACATATCGTTCTGATTACCAGAGTTAAAATCCAGTTGAAACTCTGACTTTGTTAATCAGCCATGATTACTTATTGTAATACAATGACTACTAATCATAAATGTAAAATTGTAAAGTTCCACAAAAATGTCCTCTTAAGATATATTTCTTACTTTTCTTTTAGTAGATCTTAATGATAGAGTAAACTAAGAGATGACAAAAATAGAATTTGTCAGTAAAAGGTCAAAGAAAAATGTACCTCAAAAGATTTTCTGTGAACTCACAGAAATTTAAGTGATTTGGCTACTGATCTCTTCATTTGGAAGGATAATGAAAAGTCACTGCAAAACAAAAGACCTCATCTGAAATCTATAGGGGTTTCTAGGCTACCAGCCTCAAATTTCCATTCGTCCTTACTTTCTCCATAAGAGTACAGTAACTCCTGAAAGCCTGAATTGTGATCTTTGAAATGTATATATGCATTATAAATGTATTATGGATTTAAATAATGCAATACTGCCAGCATTCTAATTTCAATTATCCACGGTAGGAGACAATTTAACCTTTTAGATATAATTCCATCTCCTCCTGAATAATAGCAAGTCTGAGTCACCAAATACTTAAGCTAAAAGTCACAGACATAGCTGTAATGCAAATTTAGTAATTATTGTAATAGAGGCAGCACAGTGCAATGTGAAGATCCTGGGAAAGGCATATGGAGAATAACCTAGTAGATTGCATAACAGAAAAAGAAGAAAATCTGTGTAGGTCTAAAGTATAATGGAAACTAGTTTCTAATTAAGAACATCGATAAAGAGTTGATTATGGTAAAAAAAAAAATTAGGACTTCTATGCAGCATAAAAAATGAGGCTACATGTTTATAGAGAAATAAATCGAAGGGCTTGTACTTGATATCAATAGTTGCCATCTAGACCTTTTGCTGGCTAGTATATTCATCCCCCAGTAGTGTGAATGTCAGCCTCCCTCAATTCTTTCATAAAAATTTTTCAATATAAGTATTCCTTATTCAATGAGACCAATCTTGTTGAGAAATTCCTGGAGGATTAGTCTTCCCCTCTCAGGAAAAACCCATTTCCAATGACTGGTACAACTTAGAAAGTAAATCCTGACCCTTTCATATCTTATAAAAATATTATCATAAGCTGGTGACTATATTCTGATAGGAAATAAAAGCATTTGCATAGGTATGGGAACTGTCTATACAATAACGAGAAGCTATGGAAGAATAAAATGTTGAAAATCATCAGTATGGCAGTTGAGAAGCAGGTCATGAAATTCATGAAAAAAGACAAAACAAAGTGAACCTCATGATGAAGTTTGTGAGCAAATACACATAAGCTGTAGTCAGCATGTCTCCATGCCACCATGATGCATTTGACCAGTAGGTGAATCTAGACACCTATATCAGAGAGCTATACATTTGAATGGCCTAAGACATCAGAATACCAAAGGAGACCTAAATGAGAGATAAGATTGCCATGGAGCTAGATACCTCCCAGGAAAACGAGACCAGAAGATCTACATCGGTGGGAACAATCAAGAACAGCATCTTCTGTTCATCATTGGCCTTCAGAGTGGACTTTAAATTGTATCACATGTGCCTTCTGCAAGCACTGTATTTTCTACACATATAGTCATGAGCTAAAAGTCCTTTGAAGGAAGATAATTCTTTAAAGTGTAATAGCAACTTGAATGCACTGACAGAGTAGTGTCACTGCAAATCTCCTCCAGTGAATTCATATCCTAACCTATGCTTACACAGTTCTTAGCCAAAAATACAAACATATATTCTTACCTCCTTCTCTCTGATGCCCATTCTATTCAATGGAATCTCGAGCTTTCTCTGAAAGCATCATATCAGCATACTGCTGGCACAAGAAGTCAGTCTCATCTGTAGATTACTCAACCTCATCAACATATCCTGAAAGTGGAACTATATTCCTAAGGGGAGGTATTTTATTCATTAAACATCAATTTATATAATTTAACACTATCTGCTATCCCAGGATAACTTTTGTGTATATCATTAAGGAGGCTTTTATAATGGAAATAAGCCAGGTAAGGTATCTGAAAACTATGCTTCATATATTTCTCAATTCTCCATATCTCCATTCAGAGTGGTCAAGGTAAATTATTTGTATAGGATGTCTTTCTTCATGGCATCAAAAATAATGACAATATGAAATTTCTTAAAATTTGACTAATTTGCTAAAGTTAAAATGAAAGGTCTTCTAGCTTGCAAAACTAGACTATTTAGGATTTCTCTGTAGAAATATTGTTTGATCTCTCTTCCTGTGATGTTTGACTAAATTGCTGACAGCTTTGTTATTTATAATACAGGGACATTTGAAATTTGGACAAAGCAAACACCTTATTTACCTAAAAATGTCTCTAGATATATATGCATGTCAAAATATAATAAAACATTGAAGTAAATATCTCACATCATCTTCTTTAGCATCTTTGCAAAATTAAATACCTTTTAAACTTCAAATACATTGACTACAAGTGTATCACTTGACAAAGCCAACTTTATTAATAGCGTATATTCCAAATATATTTTAAAATTTCTAATTAATTTTCAATGTGTAGTTTGTGTGTGTGTGTGTGTGTGTCTGTGTGTCTGTGTCTGTGTCTGTGTCTGTGTGTGTGTGTACAAGTGTAGGTGGTTTTAGAAGCTAGAAATATCTGATCTTGGAGCAACAGACAGTTTGGAGCTGCCAAATGTAGGTGCTGTGAACTGAACTCTGATCCTCTGGATGAGTAATCTACTGTCTGGCTTTGTGTGTCAACTTAAAGCAAGAGACTTCAAAGATAATGAAGCCTCATTTGAGAAACTGTTTCCATGAAATCCAGCTGAAAGGCATTTTTTTCAATGATTGATCAGTGAGGGAGAACCTAGCCCATTTTGGGTGGGGCCTTCCTGTAGGAGGAGCTAAGGTGGGAGGAGTAAAGAGAGGAAGAGGAGGAGTAAGGAGAAGAGGAAGAGAAGGAAGAGGAGGAGCTAGGAGGGAGGAGGGAGAGCAGAGATGTAGGAGCTATGGAGAGCCATGCAGGTGTGGAAAGCAGGCCAACGTGGGGAGCCAATTTGTTGAAGTAATTATTTAAAATTCGGCCGGTGGTCAAGCTGACTATCTAAGCTGCAGCAGCTCTGCCTAGCTCAGCCGCCATGTTCCCTGTTCTGCAGCTAGAAATGCACAGCCAGAAACACCAGCCCTGCCACCCACGAGACGTCAGTGTGGGAGATGGCTGTGACATCCAAGTGGGCCCAGTAAGAAAATGAGAGTCTAATGCTTAAATTATCCAAAAGCTTATATATTTGATAATGATCAGTAACAATATGCCCATACAAAGAGAGTTGGTTCCCAATTAGCTAACCTAAATAAAAGTTGTTACCTGCGACTGCTCTCCATATCTGTGTGACTCTCCATCGATCCTACATCTCTGCTCTCCCTCCTCTCTCCTAGCTCCTCCTCTTCCTTCTCCTCCTCTTCTCCTTACTCCTCTCACCTTAGCACCTCCTACTCCTTCCCTGGGCTGGTGGTCCTAGGCTGTATGAGAAAGCTGGCTGAACATGCCAAATGAAGCAGAACAATAAGTAGCGTTCCTCCATGGTCTCTGCATCCACTCCTGCCTCCAGATTCCAATCTTGTTTGAGTTTCTGTCCTGACTTCCTCCAGTGACCATTCCTCCCAACTTGATTTTTGGTCATGGTGTTTCATCACAATAATAGACACCTTGACTAAAACAGGCGGTATAATTTCTTAAGCACTGAGCCATTTCTCCAGCCCAATTCTCAAAACAATTTTAGAAATTACATATGATTAATTTAGTTTACATTCTAGTTCACTACACATGTAATATGAATATTTGAAAGGTAAAGTTAATTGTTCATATTGGAAAGGGCAGAGAATGAGTTCAGGCCATTGCTTATATTGCTTATACTGTCACACTACTGATGCTAAGGACCTCTAGGTGTGGCAAATATAACATCAAACTAAAAATTAAGCCTAAGTATCACGTTCAGAAGATGTCATTTCCTCTGAGTACCATTATCTTTGGTTTCAAATATAAATTACAAAGAATTGGGCAAGTTCCATCTGTCACCAAATGTGTGAAACATGTATTTATGTAAATTTTAAAATGATCATCAGAAGTGCAAAGTATTCCAACAGAAGAGAGAATAGTGTAATCTTCAGTTCAATAGACTCATTACCCACCTTAGCAATTATCAACATTTAAAGACTCATATTTCAATGTAATGATTATGCTACACTTATTAACTACATTTGGAGTCTGGTATTAAAAGCAGGTTCTTGGCTGTAAACTATACGAATGAGATGGAATGTTTGGGCAGAAAAGGGTGTTATTTAAAAGAAACAAAGTCATCTATGAAAGGATATGTAAAAAATAAGCTGTGAAGAACGTCTGATGTTAGTGAAACTCCCCAAACTGCTTCTAAAAGGTGGACATAGTTTTCACCTCTGCCTCAACTCACACAAAGGAATTTTGACAGAATTTTATCCTTTAAGCTACTAGCTCTAGTGACATGATTGATGATATCTATATTATCTTGAAGCAGGTGTCTCCTCTTCTTGTTCTTGTATTGGAGGTATATAGTCTTAGTTAGGGTTTCTATTGCTGAGGAGAGGCACCATGACCATGGCAACTCTTATAATAGAAAATAATTGAGGAGGCTGCTGACACTTTCAGAGATTGAAACCATTATTTTCACAGCAAGAAGCATGGTGCATACAGGCAGCTGTAGTGCTGGAGAAGGAGCTGAGAGTTCTACACCTTCATCCACCAGCGGCAGAAGGAGGCTACTGACTTGTGCTTTGGAGACCTCAAAGCCCACTTCCACAGTTACATGCTTCCTCCAGCAAGGCCACACCTACTTGAACAAGGCAACAACTTCTAATAATGCCACTTCCTATGGGCCAAACATGATTCTATGAGGGACATTTTTATTCAAACAACCAAATGTACTAACTGTGGCTGGATACCTCATGCTACATAGTTTCTGAATTTTGACCTGTTGTGATTCAATTTAGAAGCCTTTGTCTGCTTATTAAATTATATTATTTGATAAGAGTTAACAAATACATTTATTTGTGGGTATAAGGATAAACATTTATAATACGGTTAGAAATTATACTGGTTTAGGAAAATGATAGGTTATTTTCTCTTCTAGGATCTGTAATCTCTCCAGCTATGAAGTTGACTATATTTACAGTTCCAGACATAAATTCTGCCTAGTGAATGAACCTTGAGTCAGATTAGAAAACTGTTCCTTCTAGACATGACAGGATCATAACACTATGCTTACATAAATTATACCTGAAAAATAGCGACAAAGCTGCACGTCTAGATGAAGAATTAAAGCAGCTTATGGCTACCAACAGAGAGAGAGAGAGAGAGAGAGAGAGAGAGAGAGAGAGAGAGAGAGAGACCAATCCCTTGATCAACCTGAAACATAAGTATATATAAGCAACACTAAATAGACTCAGCAAAGTACACACACACACACACACACACACACACGCACGCACGCGCACGTGCACACACACATTCTGGTGTTTTGAAAGAAAATGGACCCTATAAACTCACAGAGAGTTCTATTATGAGGAAGTGTGGTCTTCTTGGAGTAGGTGTGGTTGGGTTGGAGGAAGTGTGTCACTGAGGGCAATCTTTGAGGTTTTAAACCCTCAAGCTAGGCACAATGCGTTTCAGTCCCTTTCTGCTGCCTTCAGATCAGGATGTAGACCTTTCAGCTACTTCATGATGAAAATGAACTGAACCTCTAAACTGTAAGACAGTCCCAATTACATGTTTTTCTTCCTAAATGTTGCTATGGTAATGGTGTTGCAGATTTTCACGTCCCTCTAGTCATGTCTTATGCCCTTCCGCACAACTGAGCCTTAACCTCCATTCCTCTCACCACATCCACTCACACCTAGTTTCCTCCCTGAACTTTGGGCTTTTAAACAGTGCTGATGCTATGATCGACTATGGGAACTTGTGACATTTGACTAAATGCATTTTGCATTATGATAATGGCTGCATGCCTATGTGGGACAGTGAGTAGAATGTGGTGGTCTGAATAGGAATGGCAACCATAGACTTATGTATTTGAATGATTTGTCCTTAGAGCACTATTAGGAGGTGTTGCCTTGTTGGAGTAGGTGTGTTCTTTTTCAGGGAAGTGTGTCACTAGGAAAACCTTTGAGGTTTCAGATGTTCAAGCTACACCTGTGTGTCTCAGTTTTTTCTTGTTGTGTTCTGTTTGTAATGTCAAACTTTCTGCTACCTGTCTAGTAACATATATTCTTGTTTGCTGTCATGTTTTCCACCATGATGATAATAGACTAAACCAGGGAACTGTAAGCCAGTTCCAAATTAATGTTTTTCTTTATAAGAGATGTTGTGATCATAATGACTCCCACCTTTACAGCAATAGAAATCCTAACTATATATTAAGCCATAATGTATATAGAAAATAGAAAAAAGACACAAATACCAAAAAGTTAGGAGGGAACAGAGGGTAGGAGGAAGAAACAGATGGGTAGAAATAATGATGTGCATACAGTATACACATATATGAAATTCTAAAATATATCTAAAAAGTAACATCTAATGTACATGCTTAAGCACAATGACAAACTAGGGTAGAGAAGCAGGCAGCTTGCTTTTCTGGTGAGAGGTGCTTTAAGAATCACAAAATAGGACATCCACAAAAACAAAGACAATGAATATGCATAATCAAAGCTGACAAATAACCAACAGACCTGGGCTAAGTATTTTACATGCATTCTTGTTCAAATTCGCCTGTGAGTTGGTTTCTATAATTATCTTCACTTCTGAGGTAGAGTAATTGAAGTCAATTAATTTTCTCAAGGTTATACAGCCAATAAATAATGAAACTTGGATCCTAATAAAGATTTCTCTGATCCAAAATTGATGTGTTATCCAGCACTTATTATTTTTGAACTTTAAGAGCATTTATAAAAACCTACCCACAGAAAATCAAACTTATCATTTCATAATAAGGCTCCAAAGTTAAGAACATTATTAAAGTGATTTGTTCTAAGCCATATAACCAGAACTCTAGACAACCTTCAATGTATGAGACAATCTGAAAGAATTTTGATATATATGATGGTGTTTGTAAGGATGCACACTGCCAATCGATCCTGGTGATGTATGGAATTGGATATGTTGAATTCAATATACATCCTAAACATTAGGTGTTTTTAAATAGAGAATGTTCAAAAACTATACATGACACAGATATGATATATATCTAAAGAACTCACCCATATGTACAGAGAGAGTAAAAGAGAACGAATTTAGAAAAACAAAAAAGGAATATTGGGGAAGCTTAAGCCAGAGATTAATAACAGACAAAACAGGCAACATCTTCCTGGATAGAATACCTTGATTTGTTGTTCCATTTGCTTGAAGACTATCTCAGACATTCTGTCTGTAAGGCACAATTCAATGAAGAATCAATACAATTTAATGATGCTCATATCCTTGAAATGATGTAGGGGTGCCCATACTCTGGTAGTTACACACCTCTTAATATCCCAGTGTTCTTGGCCACTTATATTGACCCAGGTGGAAAGGCTTATAGTGAAGACTTATGAAAATGGGGGAGGGGGATGGCAAATTATAGGGAAATATTTTTTAACTCAAAACTACTTCTCCCTCTCTTTCTTTCTTTCTTTCTTTCTTTCTTTCTTTCTTTCTTTCTTTCTTTCTCTCTCTCTCTCTCTCTCTCTCTCTCTCTCTCTATATATATATATATATATATATATATATATATATATATATATATACTTACACACAAAAACACATACACATACAAGTATAGTTTGTGTTCCAGGAGGATAAATAATTGAATGAAATGAAAAAGGCAAAATTATTTTTTAATGAGTACTTTCATACTTACTTACATGTGTATTAGGTATTCATATATTACATTTCTTCAGTCCTTTGAAAACTTCCCTAGGAAAGAAGTATTTTTATAAATAGAATGGTAGGTAGAAATACAATAAACCCTCCGGGAAAATGACTCCATTATGCCATCATATGATATGTTGATACTTAAAATGGAACACTTATATATGAAATATCCATCTTCTACACATTCCTCTCTTAATATTTTACAGTGTAGTAATTTGAAAATTAGGTGTAAATATATGTTTGTTTGTTTTGTTTTGTTGGTTTTGTTTTCCAGCGAGGTGGCATACTTTTGTCAAAAGTCACAAAGGTGGTAGTTTGTGTTCTGTTGTGATGCTCTCTACTGGGGTGTTAATCTTAGTTGTGTGAGATTATTTGGTTCAAGAAATTTATTGACTTACTACTTACTTTCATATAAATATTTAAACAAATGACCAATGCTAATACTTTCACGTAGGAGATGCTATCATAAATTTTGACTCTCTGTGTCTCTGTCTGTTTATATCTGTCTGTCTGTCTGTTTCTATCTCTCTTTCTCAGAGTGGGTCTCTGTATTTGCTCCCATCTGCTGCAAGAGTAAACTTCTCTTATGATGGCTGAATAAGGCACTGATCTATGAGAATAGCAAAATAGCATTTGTAATCATTTTATCAGCAGGTTTTTTTAGACCTATAGTATTTGGTTTTATTCTAGGTCTCTGATCTATCTATTCTCTGGCCCTTGGTCACTGAACAAGTGTCAAGTATGAGTTCTATCTTGTAGAATTAGCCTTAAGTCAAATCAGACATTAGTTGATTACTGTCACAAGCTTTGTGCCTACATTGCCCTAGTATATTTTGCAGGCAGGACAGCATTATAGATCAAAGTTTCTGTGGCTGTGTTGATGTTTACAGTTCTCTTATGGTAGCCTGCAGAATACCTTCCTATACCATAGACACTAGAACATATGGGTGAAGATTCTAGGTGGGGAAAAGGTCACCTTCTCCATGTTCAGTGCGTTGTGGAGTCATTGTTTTTAACAATGGTGTCATGTTCTCAGTCTCTAGAGAGCAACCTACTGTCTTGGAAACAGCATGAGGAGTTCCATGGGGCCCCTTTGGCCACATCTAAACTGTATGTAACCCAGTCCAGGTACTAAAAGCTTCATTTGGTAACAAGAGATGGAGAGTTGGGACCATATCTTCCCCATTATTGGAGTCTTTATTAGGATTGTCTTCATATATTTTAGGAGGTTTGACTGCACTAGGTTTCCACAGAACACCTCAAATATCCCTCAATTCTAGCTGTCTCTTCCTTTATTCTCTCACATTCCCCACATAATCCTCTCATTCCAGTCCTCCCTGCCCTCAGTCTACCCATAAAATCTATACTATTTTCCCTCCCAGGGAGATCCATATGTTCCTTTCTTCATCCCTAACCTCTCCAGGTCTACAGATTCTACAGATTGTACCCTTGTTATCATTACTTGATGTGCATTCAATATATATATATATATATATATATATATATATATATAATGTATATATGTATATACGTATATACGTATATACGTATATACATATATGATATATATACATATACACACAATATACATGTATATATACCATATATACTGTAATTATCTTTCTGAGTCTAGGTTACTTTACTCAGAATAATTTTTGTCTAGTTGAGTCCATATGCCTGAAAAGTTCATGATGTCAGTTTTTAAAGAGCTGAGTCATATTCCATTGAGTAAATTTAGTATATTTTTCTATTCATTGTTGAGGAACATCTAGGTTGTTTTAAGTTCCTGGCTACTGGGAATAGAGTAGCAATGAACATGGTTGAGTAAATGTCCTTGTGGCAGGGTGAAGCATCCTTTATATATATACTAAGAATGTTATAGTTGGATGTTGGAATAAATCAATTCTTACCTTTCTGAGGCATAACCACACTGATTTCCACAGAGCCGGTCTGCACTCTCACCAGCAATGGATGAGTGTTCCCCTTATTCCAAATCCTTGCTAGAATGAGCTGTCACTAGTGCTGTTAAAGTAGTTTTATTTGCGCTTCCTTGATGGATCAGTGTGGTGAACATTTCTGTATGTGTTTCTCAGTCCTTTGAGTTTTTTTCTATTGAGAAATCTCTTTAGATCTGTGCCCCATTTGAATTAGATCATTTGGTTTAAATCGGGGAAATAATACCTTTTCCAATAACTTCAAATAATATAAATTATATTGGGGTAATTCTAACCAAGCAAGTGAAAGACTTGTGTGATTTAAAACTTCAATTCTTTAAAGAAATAAATTAAGGAAGATATAACATGTTGAAAAGATCTCCCATAGTCATGGATAGGGAGAATTAACAGAGTAAAAATGACTATCCTACCTAAAGCAATCAGGCTCAATGCAATCCCCATCAAAATCCCAACACAATTCTCACAGGTCTTGAAGGGATAATTCTCAACTTACTTGGAAAAAACCAAACCAAACCAAACCAAACCAAACCAAACCAAACCAAACCAAATCGGATAGCTAAAACAATTCTGAACTAAAAGAACCCCTGGAGGTATCACCATTACCTATTCCATGGTGTGCTACAGATCTATAGTAATAAAACCCTCATGATATTGCCTTAAAGCCAGACATATTGATCAATGGAATGGAATTGAAGAACTAGATAAAAATTTGCACACCTATGGATACTTATTTTTTTATTAAAAAAGAAAAAAAGTGGAAATAAACACTAGAAAAAACATCTTCAATAAACGGTACTTGTCAAACTGGATGTCTGCAAGTAGGAGAAAAGTATGCAAGGAGACCAATAATTTTTACTCTGCACTAAACTGTTTCTCCGGGTATTACTCTCTGAGCAATTCTTAGGCCTGTTGCTTCTGGCAGGACTTTCTTTTTTTATTGGATATTTTCTATATTTACATTACATTTTTCTTCAAGATATATTTATTTTATGTATGTAAGTACACAGTTGCTCTCTTCAGACACACCACAAGAGGACATTAGATTCCATTACAGATGGTTGTGAGCCACCATGTGGTTGCTGGGAATTGAACTCAGGAAGTCTGGAAGAACAGAGTGCTTAACCGCTGAGCCATCTCTCCAGCCTGTATTTATATTTCAAATGTTATTCCCTTTCAAAGTCCCCCAAACCCCCATCCCATCCCCTTTCCCCTTCCTTCTGTGAGGGTGTTCCCTCACCTAGCCACCCACTCCTGCCTCCCTGCCCTGGCATTCCCCTACACTGGGGCATTGAGCCTTCACAGGACCAAGGGCCTCTTTTATTGATGTCCAGCAAGGCCATCCTCTGCTACATATGAGGCTGCAGCCATGGGTTCCTCCATGTGTACACTCTGCGGGGGGGGGGGTTCTGTTTGGTTGCAAACCCCTTCAGCTCCTTAAGTCTTTTCTCTAACTCCTCCATTAAGGACCCTGTGCTCAGTCTGATAGTTGGCTGTGAGCATCTGCCTCTGTATTTGTCAGGCTCTGGAAGTGCCTCTCAGGAGGCAGCTATATTAGGCTCCTGTCAGCATGCCCTTCTTGGTGTCCATAACAGTGTCTGGGTTTGGTGACCTTATATGGGATGGATCCTCAGGTGGAGCACTCTCTGGATGGCCTTTCCTTCAGTCTCTGCTCCACACTCTTTCTCTATATTTCTTCCCATGAGTATTTTGTTCCCCCTTCTAAGGACTGAAGCATCCACACTTTGGTCTTCCTTCTTCTTGAGGTTCATGTGGTCTATGAATTTTTATCTTGGGTATTCTGTGCTTTGGGGCTAATATCCACTTGTCAATGACAGACATACTGTGGTCTGCGTCTGCACAAGCAAAATTCACTTTTAGCAACAGCTTCTCATTCCATGCCCCTGCTGTCCTACAGTTAGCATTTTAAGCGCACTGCTGCTGTCAATGACTTTAAGGAAAAATCTTTTTTTCTACTCTTTGGCTTTCATGTTTGTGAGTCCTACAGATATTACTGCTTTCAGTGACAAAGCCAACAAATTTCATGACATAAACTATGAAGTAGTTGCAATTTCAGTGGATTCCCACTTCAGTCATCTTGCCTGAATCAATACACCAATTGATAAATGGAAGTAACTTGAAGGCCCAGATAAAATTTTGCACATCTATGGATACCTAACTTTCTATTTTTTTAAAAAAAAAGGTGGAAATAAACACCATAAGAAAGATAACTTCTTCAACAAATGATACTTGCCAAAGAAAAATGGTGCATTGGGCCAATTGAACATCATACTGTTGTGGGATTTTACTAAGCAAAGAACCCAAGACTGTGGAGTGCTGTTGGGAGGTGTTGGCATTGTACTCAGAGACCTCTTCATTATTGACCTTAATGGTGTCATTAAGCACCTGAGTGTCAGTGACCTCATATGTGCTGTGGTGTGGAGAAATACTACTTTTAGTGCAGGTGTTTGTGGAGACTCTTGGAGAAATCTGCCCAGCCAACTGGACATCAGAGACCCCTACAATCAAGCCAAGTCCAACAGCTTCCAAAGAATACATCAAGAAGGCCCATAAGTAGGCCATCCCATGTTTGCTTTTCCTGCAAAATTTCTCATACCAGAAAAGAGCTTCATCTGGAATCCTTCCAATTCCTTGACAATTATTTATAGAATGGCAAAATCGTATCATGCTTGTATTTTTAAATACTGTTCTACAGGCTTTGTAATTTTAAGATGGGCTTTGACTCTCTAAAAGTGGCTACCTGCTTCTAAATGTAACTATCCTTATTAGGGACTTCTCAAAGGCTGACCAGTTAGTTCTCCAGGAGTGCTTGGTACCCAGGTTCTAGGATCATGTTCTCAGAGGGAGAGCATTCTTCCAGTTAGCCTACCCTGAACCTTGGTCTACAATGAAGCAGCACACAGTACCAACACTTAATGAAAGCTTCTGATCAATGTCCTGACATTTCAACTTGAATTTCTGTATATTAAACTGAAATTTCCTATTATTTTTCATATGTATTCATATTGTACTCACAGCGCCCATGTGTGTTCTAAGGTATTGATGAAGTATAATCATGAAGAACTGTTTCTATTCCAGAAGTTGCATTTTTAAAACACCATAATCGCTTTCTTTCTTCAAGTGCTGGATGTAGAGTATAAAATAAACATTAAAATATTTGCATTTTTGAATCAAAAAACCAAATTCACTAAAACAAATTCTGTATCTGTCTATCCATCTATGTGTCTATCATCTGTCTGTTTTTTTTTCAGTGGATTCTCTCTTGTTTTACCTAGGAATTAGAATGACTAAATAGACAGGCATTCTTATTAATGTCATTTTTTATTAATATATTGATTTTCCAGATCAAGTAGATAAACTTGCTAGCAGGAATATTGATTATGTTAATTCAATTTTTACATCTCATTTAATAGTTCTTTCTAAACTATGTATTATCATAGCAGTGATAGTGGCTATATTAATCTTGTCACTGTCCCAAATGCAATGCTTCAAGTCTGTGCACTACGGTGTTTTGAATTTTTATAATAATTTTCAGGTGTTGAAAAAACTCATCTATATGTACATGAAGTGTAGTTTTAATATTTAGGGTATTAATTCTAAATTTTATCTAATATTCTAACAGGAATATACTGAAATGTAGTCAGCATAACTTATGTAAATAAATTTTCCAGTTGAACAGTATTTTTAGTTCTTAAATATAATTTTCTAGAAAAGTAGTTTAAAGGTAGTTTTAGATTAATTTTCTAGCAGTTGCTTAAAAGGAAATATTTTATTACATGTCACATTAGATTTACACATTTTCAGGACTTTTGTGAATGAGGAGGACTTCTGGTGTTTATTTCAATTTATCAAAGTAAATTTTCGTAGACTACTATAGCACAGTGGTTCTCACTCTTTCTAATGGCTTTAATACAGTTCTTCACATAGAAGTGATTTACAACCATTACATTATTTTCATTGCTACTTCATAACTGGAATTTTCTACTACTATGAATGATGATGTGCAGAATATCTATATGATGACTCTGTCAAAAGGTCATTTGATCCCTAAAGGGGTCATGAAGCACAGGTTGAGAACCATTGCTATAGCACATTGGGTAAGGTCTAAGTAACATATACCACATGTCTCTTCCTTAATTCATATCAATTAATGTCAAACCACATGACAGCCTGTGAAGAGTTTTGCTTTAGGGAGTAAGGTCACTTTTAAAGTAGATTCCCACCTTGTTTTATAACTGTAATCATTTCTACTTTACCCATTGTTCTCATTACTCTTTCAGCATTTTCCACTCTTCTTATAGAACACTTCACCTTTAGCAATACGATTTATTTTCCAATTATTTGCTTTGCTAGACTTATGGAAATATCTCATCTTTATTGGTATTTCATCTTTCTTCTGATGTTATCTAGTTTGTATGTTCTCTCATTCAGTTTTTATCAATGAATTAAAGTCACATTGTTTTAATTTCTGTATATTTTTAAAACAGACCTAATTACTGGGTACTACAACATTAGGATAATTTTTGTAGTTTCTTTACAACATGTACATTGATTTTGATAATATGTATGTTATATTTTTTAATTATCTATTATCACAAGGCAATTATTTGATTATTGATGCCTCTACATTATTCTATGATTTAAATCTTTGTCTATTTTTCAGTAGATTAATTTCTATGTATTTATGCTTTATTGTAAAATAGCATTATATTTCACTGACTTCAAATTTATTTTCTGAAATTCTGAATAGTATCACTTATTGGTTTCTATAAAATTCATATAGATTATCATATTATCATAGTGTAATAAGTTAGCAGTAATTGGCTTATTTTAAAACTCTCAAAAAGTTATCACTAAGATTACTGAATTTCTTCCTCTAGTCTTGAAAAATTAATCAGAGTTGCTGTTTGAGCTATGGTTCCAGGCTTTCCACTATCAGAGGGTAGTAAGGATGTACTTGAGTTATTTGACATGTTTAGGAAGATCCAGAGCTCTGACTTTGGTCTCCTTAAAGCTTATTAAATGTCCGTTTTTCAGTATTTTGCTCATTTTCCTGTAAATTGTCTGGTTATGGGATAATGTATTATATGTTATCACATAATTCCACTGAATACACGATAAGATTTCATTTTTCCAACCCTTTTATTTATTAATTTGTGTTTTCCATCTTATTTGTTAACATTTTAAAGGAGTAATATTAGTAATCTTTTTAGGTAAATCAGCTCTTTGTTGATTTGTTTTATGTGAGACAGATAAAAGGAAAACTACTTCCAGTTATGACAGCTATTACTTGTCTCTCTGAGTTCTGGCCTTATTATTTAGAGTTTTTAAAACAGAAGTGTAGAAAACCCAATTCAGCTGATCTTTTTTTCAACACTTACAAATCATTGAGATTATAATATTGTTACATCCTCTAATGCTTCCCGTTCCTCCCTTCAAACCTGCTCATATATCATCCCTCCTCTTGTTCAAATTCATGGCCTTTTTGTATTAACTGACATTACATGCATATCTCTTTTTCCTAATTATAAGCTACTCAATCTGTATGGTGATACTTGTATGAATGTTCCAGGGCTCCCCCTGTGCTGACTTCAGTGTGTCTCTTGTCCCTGTTCAGCTCGGTTTTAGGCAGTCGTGTTGCTGACGCTCTTGGGTGTAGCATCTGAAATTACTAGAAATAGCAATCTCACAGCAAGCTTTCTGATCCTCTGGCACTTATACACTTTCCAAGTCTTCTCTTCTATAATGTTCCTTGAGCCTTGGATGCAGGGGTTGTTTCGTAGATGCGTCCAGAACTCAACTCTCCATTTGTATTGCCTGTGGTTTTCTGTAGTGATCTCCATCTGCTAAGGTGTTTCAACTACTCCTTTTAAAACATATTCAACTTAAAAGTGTAAATATGGTAGTATAGTTGGGGATATGGTGACAAAATTGGCCTGTAATATCTCACTCGTGGGGAGGCTCAATATGTGTGCTATTGTTAACTGTAGCATTCAAAAACCTCAGTGATACTAATAATAAAAACTCAAAGAATAAAATATAAGACAATTCTTTCCCAATTTCTCCATCAGATTATAATGTTAGTAAGAAAAAGTATTCAATAAATAACTTTATTTAGATTACTGAAAGCAAAGTGAGTATATGAAGAATTTTAAGCTTTTAAGTAAGTAGCTTCATTCTTAACTGAATCCCACTTTTATGTTTATTTAGATTTTTTTTTTTTCGTTTTTTTCTCTCTTCTTTAACTGACACATTCATGAGAACCATATTGAATTAGTTCCTGGTAGTGGCTGATGTATATTTTGATTTTTTATCGTAGTGTAGCTTCATCATGTCAGAGACTGTGGGTTGAACAATTTTAATGTTTCAATAAATTCTTTGAACAGCAGTGTGGCCAATTTGGGAAAATGTTCTATACTCAAAAGAAAGGAATGTGCCTTCTGGCATTCATTCTGTTGCAATTTTTGCGTATCTGCTTAGGTCAGATTGTGAACTGTGCTATTTTGATCTCACAGATAGTCTTTTAACTGCCTATGTGTTTTGACAGTTTCTGAAACTAGCATGTTGACTTTCCATGTACAATTGTGATTTATCCTAGTCCTTGGCTTTTGTTTGCTGTGTATGATGACTGCATTTGTGACTAATCACTTAGAACATAATGAGATATGTTCCTTTGTGATCTCTGTCTTACTGTAATTTTTCTTTGTCTTTCATCTGGAAGCAAACTTTCTTTAGCAATATAGCTGTATTAGCTTCCATTTTTTTAAGTTAACTCTGATCATTTCTTTGGTTTTCTCAACTGCATGTTGTATTTACAATGAATTTGTTTTAGGTGACATATTATTTTTATACCAAACTAAATTATATAATCTTGGATGGAGCATTAGATTTATGTACTGTTAGAGTAAGTGCTTATAGATTGTATGTATTTCTGACCATCAGACCATCATATATGGCTCAGCCTACCATGGTTTACGTCCCCTTCAATGTCTTACTATTATATTTGAATCACTTACTAAAATTATTGTCTTAGAATACTTTAGTTTCATGTGTATGTGTGGCCTTGGTTAAAGCATTTTTCTAGGTACCCTAAATATTACAATTTCATTAACTTTACAATGGAGACCATTAAAATCTACAACCAATCAAAATTCAGATTTGTGAAGCACAGTTCCGACTGCTACACTCTCAGTACTAATTTATTTTTAAAGAATTGTGCAATTAGATTGCCTCAGGAGAATTTAGAAAAACTTTCATTTTTCAGTCTGTGTGTCATATCTTTATGTGTACATATATGTATATGCAAAAGTTTATATATATATCCATATATATATATATGGATATATGTTGATGTGTATATGCATGTGTGCTTGCATCTGTATATGCACATGTGTGCCCTGTGTACATTAAGGATCTATGTCAAGTAAAGTGTCTTCTTCAGTCATTGTCTGCCTTATTTTTTCTTTTAAGATTTATTTATTTTATTTTATGTGTATCAGTATTTTGCCTGCATGCACTGATATGTGCACCATATGCATGCCTAGTATAACGGAACTGGTGTTACACACAGTTTTGAGCTACCCTGTTGCTGCTGGGCATTGAACCTAGGTTCTCCAGAGGAGCAGCCAGTGTCAACCACTGAGCCATATACCAGCCCTTTACTTCATTTTTTTAAGACAGAATCGTTCACTGAACCTAGAACTCTTTGATTCAAATAGGTTGAGTGGCTTACGAGTCCCAAGGATCTACCTGACTCTGTGCTCAGGATGCTGGAATTAAAGGTAATTATCCCCTTTTCTTTATTTAAACCATATTAGGCTCATTGAAAAGAATGCTAGTTTGTGAATAAAGGTTTTTTTCTCACTGTATTTCCCTTTCTTTCAAAGCTCATCTCTTTTTCTGATATTGAGAGAAGGGTAGTATCTATTATGATGTTACCTTTTTTAACTGTAGATTGCATATGTAGTTATGAGTAGGACCGCGAGATTTATTTTTTGAAAGCTAAACAACACTGTTCAAATATTTTCTGGTTTTATTTACTAGATGAAAAAATTTCTGATATAATCAGTGCTCAACTTAACTTCCAATGCTGTTCTGGGTGCAGAACATTGATTCACAGTTTAGCTACTGCATTTGAGACTGAAATGTATTATCAACTTAATCAGTATGCACATTCTGCACCACAAATGTACAAGTGCAGTATATGTACTGCACAATTAATGATTATTAATTGCTAAAACAGTACCAGACATATCTTCATATTCCACCCCAAAAAATGCTCTCTATTTTGAAAGAGTTTTTTTTTTCTTCTTTATTTCTTATATGGATTCTGCCCTTAAGCTCAACTAAAGTGCTCTGTGGCAAGCTGCTGTTGTCAGGTCATCTCTTCCCTCTGTTAGCCTATTCTGGCTATCACTCTTATACTTCCTTTCTTATACCTCACTTTCAATTTAAATAAATGTTTGTTAGTTAAATTTTTTTCTTCAGAATCATCATTGAAAAACATATTTTATTTCTTTACTTCTTTCCCTCTTATCTTTTTTCTCCTTCCCCTTCTCCCCAAATCCCTTTCCCTTCTTATTTTCATAAGGGGGCTGGTCATTGAAGGCAAGGATCCATAGAAGACATGGATGCATACAGGGGTTGGTCATTGAAGACAAGAGTCCATAGAAGACATGGATGCATACAGTGGTGCTGTTTTGACAACGTTTGGAATTAGATACAAATAGTGTAGGAGATGTCTACCAAGTGTGAAGTTAGAAGACTGGTCAGTTAAATGAATAAGGATGGAATTTATAAACTCATGAGGGGCATTGGCTATGTTTCCCTCTAAAATGTAAAGTCTTTGGTAAGAACTTTTAGTAAGTTACATATAAGTAGTTAAAAAGAAGTATCTTCTATGTTTTAGGCCAGTCCTATGAGAGAATCTCAAAATAAAGCACTGAAATAGCCATAAGCTGCTCTAACACACGATTTTAGTTTCTAGACAACTTCTCAGTGATGGAAACCAATGTTTCTTTGAGAAAGAGCCAATTCCAGATCTTTGAAAGGAAAGTACAAGATGACCTCGAGAAAGTTTTCAAGGAATGTGAAGATCATCGTGTTCTAAGACTATATGTGGAGAGCACACTTCTGACAAACTTAAAGGTTTATGACAGTTTGGGAAAATTTCTCATGGATCTGGAGGTCACTGTGTTCTGATGGGTGATTATTGTCTTAGATGCTCAAGCAATTATTAAAAAACAAGGCTAGTACTTGAATCATTTATAGATGACCACTTCATGCTGGCTATTGAAGAGAACTTCAGTTTGAGATCTGCTTGAGATTATTACTGAGAATTTCTTAAATTTTGAATTGAAGTACTCAAATAACAAGCCTTTCAAGAATACAAGGCATAGACAGAGAGGTTTCTTAAGAAACAGCATGAAAGTAATGTAGCTTTCACTGCTGCATTTCATTTGTGACTAAAGATAAAACAAATGTCATTGATGAACGAGATTACACAGCTATGTCTATGTGTATATACAGATATGTACATTGTATATGTAGACATATACATTGTATATGTCTACCAGGAAGGGTGGGCTAGACACTACAGATTGTTCTCAGAGCCTATGATTACTTGCCCCCACAGGCACAGGAGAGGTAGCAGAAGGATTGCATGAGCCAGAGTATCAGAAAATTTGCTGTGAGATATATTTTTCAGTTAGATCCATAAAGTCTCATCAACATGAATAAACATGAGCAGAGCAAGGATAACATCAATAGCCATTCTAAAGTGGATAGAGAAAACCCCTCAAGCCTTTACCATACAAAAGAACCTCAGGCAACTAAAGAATGCTGAGACTGAGAGAACTAGTCTTACTCAGAAAAACACAACAATTAGCTATAATAACATATATTCAGTCCCTGAAAAATGCATGCAAGTAACATTACACTGAGCAGGTTATATTTAGGAACATAAACACACACATGCATGCATACACACACACACACACATTTATATCTATCTTCCCTCTCTCTCTCTCTCTCTCTCTCTCTCTCTCTCTCTCTCTCTCTCTCTCTCTCTCCACACACACACACACACACACACACACACACACACACACATATATATTAGCAATAAAAAGGCCATGAATCTCAAGTAGAACATGAAGTTGTACTTGGAAGGGATTGGTGAGAAGGAGGAAAGGAAGGGGGACAAATATTGTAAGTATATCATAATCTGAAAAAAATATATGTAAAAAAGTATATATCTAGTCCATCCGTCTATTAAATCCAATACAAAATGATATCAGGCTTAGAGACTTAAGGTTGATATGAAGAAGCAGAAAAACCCTGTGATTATAGCTCCATGGTGACATTTCCTAAAGTAATGTTCTTCAGCACTAAAAAAATTAGTTCAAGAAAGATGTGAAATGAATTTGCTGAATGACCTAGTGTTATAATTCCTTAGGCACATACTGTAAGGGGAATGGTAAAGCATTGTGAGTTAACTATAAAGTAGTTAGGAACCCCTAAGAAAAAAATCATGCAATTATATACACTGCAAACATAAAAAAATTAGAAGATAGATCAGTGGACAAGTAAAACTTTTAAATAAGACTTTATTGTGAGTATTTTAATATATGCAGGTCACATAGTATCTGTCATAGCCTTTTTCTTTCCAATCTGTTCTTTTTATGAAACTTTAGAAACATGAATGGCATTCTGGGTTTGTACCTTATTTAAAATATGCCATGAACCAGACTTGATATTTAGGTCATAGGCTTCCCCTTTGTGCTACATTAATAATAATTATATACCAGAAATTTGAAATATATATAGCAACTTTAATACCGTGCACATTAAAATAGCAATTTCAGAGTGTTCATGAGCACATTTTAGCTTTCATATTCTTTGTTCTATATAAGACATGTAATTTTAAATATATATATGTATATATATGTATACACACATATGAAAAGAGAGAAATGGAAAATATATTAAGCTATGAGTCTCAACTCAAATTATGGTTTACAGCAATTCTAAAATTTATATATAACAATTGCACAAAAAATTGTTTCTTCTGTTTGTCATTGTTGTTGTTGTTTTATAGTGAAAAGAAAAGACAAATGTGAGGGTAATACATTCTAATATCAAGCACAACCATAACATTTCCTGGGATGCATTTCTCCAGTGCATATAATTTGCCTGCATATTACTCCCTGCTTAGATACTAAATATTTCACTGTAACTGCTGGGGGCTGTTCATTTACGGCGTGGTCTGCTGAGGAAGCAGATGCAAATTGTGCTTGGTCATCAGACTCCTGGACTTTCTAATGGACAAACTATAAAAGTTATTCATGTGGAGACTGATGTTCTCCCTGTTTGTTACTGAACCTGAAGTTAGTTGGCAATAGACTGAGTTTTCTTTGAGCTTCAAAAGCTAAAGTTTTAGAAGGAATGCTTTTGCAAGTTGTCTACGTAGATGGAAATAAATGAATGACGATTACATAATGGGGGTTTCAAGAAAGTTAGACGTTCTATCTAGGAAAAGTAATGCCCCTGGGGGAGAGATGTGACAGATGAGCAATAGTGAATACAGCAGACCTTACTTGGTATTATTAAATCAAAGCATGATATATTTCTCCCGAGGTGAAATTGCATTGTGGTTATGAGCCTGGGTTTTGGAGACTGAACATCTGGAGTTCCACAACTTTGCGGTGTAGGAGAAAATTTGCAAATTCTGCAGATTTTTATTCCTTTTATTTCCTCATTTTTAGAACAGGGGAAACAATTCGGTTTTGAGAGGACCATATCAACTAATCTCTGAAAGCCTGTTAGAACACCTGGAACAAAACAAATGCTTAATAAATCTCTTCTTACTTAAAGTTTTAAAACTGGAAAGTCTTTGAGTTGACAGAGTATTTGAAATGTAAAAAATAACAACCAAACTGTAAGACAATTTACTAACTAGATATGAACAAATGAACATTTTCTAAAATGAAACAATGACAAGCAGATTTATGAAAATAGGCTCAATATGACATATCATTAACAGCCTGCAAACTAAAACCACAGAGAGTTAGTGTCTCACACCTATTTTCATTCTTATTGACAAAAATGCATATATAGGCTAAACAATAATGAATAGCATCTACTTCTAGGACCTTGTAATGAAATAAGAAGTGGTATGGATAGGTAACTCAGAGGTTAATCATGTTTGTTGCTTTTCTTGAGGATATAAGTCTCCCCCATGTCAGGTGGCTTACAACCTATTCCAGGAGATCAAACACCTTCTTCTAGTTGCATGGATGCCTGCACACACATGGCAAATGCTCACATAAGCACACACACATACAAAAGAAAATTAATTTGTTTTTTAAATGAAAATCTTAATCACTAGATGTAATAAAAATATCGGCAATGTCTTTGAAATAAGGAGAGAAGGATTTAGGGATAGAGGAATCAGTTACAAAGCTAGTGGTTTCTGTCACTGTTAGAAGGGACAAAGTGTTAGCACTGCTTTCCAGGGATATGCAGTCTTAACGATGAAGGAAAGTGCACTAATGCAAGAAATAGAAGGAAAGGAAAAGAATCAGAGGGAAAGAAAAGGAAGAAGACCATGCATGCTTGCAGAAAAATAATTTCCTAGACAATTAAATTGTTCTTTTGAAAGTTCAGGGGGAATTAAACTGTCAAAGTCAGATGAACCACTGTGGCTAATCACATCATATAAAAGCACAAAATCTTGCTGATGGGGATGACTCATGAGTGCCAAAGAAAGGAACAGTTTGAGAGGCAAAAGGCACAGCCCACCTTGCTAGTATTAGATATCTATGCTTGGGAGAACAGTTAAATCTACCCTGATAATGTCAGTATCCATGAAGCTGTGTTTCACTTAGTGGGTGGTGGCTATTCATGAGATTTTTTTCAGTGATCATCACTGCATTTACCCCTTCCTTGAGCCCATAAAGGGGTCTTGGATGCAGAGATGGGAATGGGCAATGAAGCACATGGTTGAACAAGCTGAAATATGAGTTTGCTTTAGTCCACAAAGCACTCCAGGCATCAGTCTAGAAGTACATAAATTTTCTGTCCTTGGAACATGCAACATGTGTCATGTGTCCTAATTCATGCCAAAATAATAAAACAGAAATAAAGAAGTGATGTGAAGGAAGGAAGTCATTGAAATTTTTACTTCTTAGATGCTTTCATAATTGTTCTAGTCCATGTAAAATACATTGCTTTCTGTAGAAATTTTATAAAATCATACATTTTTAGTATCATTACACAGGTGTCAAGGTATTAGACTACAGCATTTAATAATTATTAGAGCCATAAGTCATAGTTTTGAACCA
Organism: Grammomys surdaster; assembly: GCF_004785775.1. NCBI lineage: Eukaryota > Metazoa > Chordata > Mammalia > Rodentia > Muridae > Grammomys > Grammomys surdaster. The sequence goes on from NW_021620876.1 coordinate 3,010,709, forward strand.
AGAATATCACTTTACTGAAATAACAATAGGGGTGAAAGCAGTTTTGTAATTTAAACCCGAAATCTAATTTTAGGGTAAAGTAGCAAAGTCTCCCAGATTATGTCATGATTCGGATTGACTTTTATGTTCTATTTCCAGGAATTGCTCCTAATTCAGTATTTTTATCATATATTTTGAATTTGTCTATGCTTGTGTCCAAGGAATTATTAGATAAATGCATAATATTATTAACCTAAATGCAAGCTAGCATCCTTACTGTGGCAGATGGCAACTTAAATAAATGCAAGTGAAACAAGGTTATATTTTAACCCTTCTGCCTCACAAAGAGATAAAAAGATTAACAAGTGTTAAAGTGATGGTAAAAACAAATTAGCACCAAAGTTTGTTCTTCCCTTTGATAAATGTAGAAAGTATGAAAGGTAATATAAAAGGAAAAAAACTTTTATGCTATATACTCTGTCAATGCTTGTCTGTGTGCCAATTAAAATGGTATCCCTTGTAGTTTAAGAATAAGAGCACATAGGGATCTTTAGAACACTCTTCTGCCTTTAATTAGAATGTTGACAGTTCCAGAGTTTGAGTGCAGTGCACATGCTTTATCAATGAGCTATATTCCTGATTCTACCAGAAATTTTACCTAAAGATAGAAAATATATGCTTACTCAGTTTTAACTTATTGATAAAAGAGAATAGTGCAATCATATGTTGACTAATATGTTGATAAGAAACTATACAGTTTTAGGCAGGAATCTAAATCTTAGGCTAGAACAAAGTAGGATTCAGGCATGAAAATGACTTTGGGCCAGGACAGGGAAGTAGGCTCAGATATTTTGGTCATCTTGATAAGCCCTTAGAAACAGTGACCATGGGTGTGATCATGGGACTTTTTTTATTGCCTTGCTTGTTCTTTGACTATTTGTGTTTATGGTCTTGCTTGTTCCTTGACTATTTGCATCTATTGTATTGCTAGTTCCTCAACCTAGAGCTGACCTTAATACTGGCATGTAATTAAAATGGCATAAAAGCAGATTGGGGAATAAATAAATGAATAAATGAATAAATAAATAAATAAATAAATAAATAAATAAATACTACTGGCTAGCTCGCAGTCTTATTGTATGGGGCTAAGCAAGAAAAGTTACATGCAGTAGGTAGTAATTTGAGGAAGAGATGCTATAGAATTTATGCAGTTTCTGAGGCTAGAAGTAGCACATCTTGACTCAGATTCACAGAAGTATCTAAAGGTTAGAAATGCAATGTGTTCCTATCAATGTAAAGAAACTTAAGATCTCTGCAGGGAATTTCTACGGTTGAAAAGAAATAGAAAAGAGAAGAGCCAGTCTAATAAGGAGACTACTGATAAATCCTAAGAAGTAAAATTCAAAGAGTAAACAACACAACTGGAAAGAGGGGGTTTTGGTTTCAACAAGCAATGACTTTGAGAAGATTATGTAGTTTGATGTGCATCACTTTGCTGATAGTGATAGAGGCAGGAACATGTTTAATAACAGGTGAAATACTGAATGAGCTGCCTATTTGAAGACTCTGCCAGTGGGTATATAGTAGACAAAACGAAAATTAAAGAAGAGAGAGAGAGAGAGAGAGAGAGAGAGAGAGAGAGAGAACACAAGATCATACTGTATTGGGTAAGAACAGGCTGGAAGCAACCCAGATGTCCCTCAACA
>NW_021620876.1:3012403-3051392 GCF_004785775.1 Grammomys surdaster
TACAGAAAATGTGGTACATTTATACAATGGTTTACTACTCAGCTATTAAAAACAATGACTTCATAAAATTTGCAGGCAAATGGATGAAACTTGAAAATATCATCCTGAGTGAGATAACCCAGTCACAAAAGAACACACATGGTATGCAGTCACTGATGAGTGGCTATTAGCCCAAAAGTGCAGAATACTCAAGATTCAACTTATAGACTATATGAAGCTCAAGAAGACAGAAGACCAAAGTGTGAATGCTTCAGCACTTCTTAAAATGAGGAAAACAAAATACTCACAGGAGGAAGCATGGAGACAAAGTGTGGAGGAGAGACAAAGGAAAGGCCATCCAGAGACTGCTCCACTTGGGGATCCATCCCACATACAGTCATCAAACCCAAATACTATTGCAGTTGTCAGGAAGTGCTTGCTGACAGGAGCCTAATACGACTTTCTTCTGAGAGGCTCTACCAGAGACTGACAAATTCAGAAGCAGATGCTCGCAACCAACCATTGGACTGTGGGGCTCCTGATAGAGGAATTGGAGAGGGGGCTAAAGGAACTGAGGGGGATTGCAGCCCCATATAGGGAGAAACAGCATTAACTAGCCAGACCCCCTGGAGCTCCTGGGGACTGGACCACCAACCAATGAGTACACTTGGAGGGAACCATGGATCCAGCCACATCTGTGTCAGAGGCTGGCCTTGTTGGACATAAGAGGGAGGACCAGTCCTTGGGCCTGAAGGGTTTCGATTGCCCCTGTATAGGAAAATGCCAGGGCAGGAAGGCAGGAGTGGGGGGGTGGGTTGGGGAGCACCCTCATAGAGGCAGGGGGAAGTGGTATGGGATAGGGTGTTTCAGAAGAGAGACCTGGGAAGGGGATAACATTTGAAATGTAAATAAAGAAAATGTTCAATAAAATTTAAAAAAAGATTATAGACTTCCTGCAGCTGTTGATGGTGGTATGACTGGTACCTAGCACATCTGGGTGTGGGTGAGAAAGAATTATAATACAATTCAATCTTGAGACCATAAATGGAAAGAGGAGTTCAAAGCAAGACAGAGATCTTTAGAACTCAAAGTCCTTAATAAATGGTCTAGAAAATTGAGAAAGATCAAAGTATTGTATCTGACACTAGTCACATTAGTGTCCTTAGAATACGCAATGTTGAAGGCAAAAATAGATTTAGAAAATAATAAAGAGAATGGTGAGGCTGATAGCACAACAAGCATGTCTACTTACTCTTTGAATCAGAATAATATTTATGTACCTTATGAGAAGATATCAAAATACAATTATACATTTCTTTCCAATCTTATAGCATGCAAGTAAACATGTAGTATGTTACCATTTACATATCTCTTCATTCAATTGACACTCATTAAGTGTCCACTGCATGTTTCTCAAGCTACAAATTACAATATGGTAAAATATCATATCATTCTGTCTTATAGGGAGACCTCTCTGAATAGCATCCATGTAGAATAAACAATTAAATACAAAGGAAGTGTCTCAAATATGGAACGAGAATTTAATTTTGTCTGCAGAAGTACAGGAATAGCTTCATGATGTCCCTCATTAAACTCACATAAAAATTCCCTGAAGCTGAAGAATCATCAAGAAAATAGAATTTGATTTTCAAAGGTCAGTCTCCTTCAGAGACAACCTTTTCTCCAACCACTCTAGAACTTGCTCGCTGCACTTCCCTAAGGGTTGCATTACAAAAAGCCAACAATTTTCTCACATTAGAGATTCAATACTTACAGCTAAGTAAGGCAAGTTGTGGGGCAGTAGGTTGTGAGAGGCTGCTGGGTACTTGGTCAACAGCATAGGCTTTGAATCCCGACGACCCTAAAGGGACGGTAGGATTTCAGCCTTGCTCTTGGGCCCTGGTTCCTTTCACTTATCCACAGCCCCTCCCAAAGAAAGGTTTGTGGCATTTGGTCACATAGCACAGGCAGAGGGCTTGACTACAGGCCACAGAGCCTCAGGAGATCTCCATATTAATACCTAAAGCCCAGAGGGCATAGTCAATTAAGCATTCCTTCCCAGACCCTCCTCCTCCCTGCAAAAGATATTTAACCTCAGGCATTCCCTGTTAGCAGGGGGGTACAGCTTCATTCACTTTCCATAATGACAATAAACCTTTTAAAACCATGGAGTCTGAGACCAGTCGATCACTGCTCGCCTTCTTGCCCGGGGGTCTCCATCCAAGAGCTCTGCCCCTGAAGGTCTCAGACTAAGATCTCCCCATGCCTGGACTGGAGCTTAGTGGCTTCTCATAGCCCAGTGTCCACCTGGCACTGTATCGAGTAAACTTAGTCAAATTCCCAGGCTCCTGTCGTCTGAGCCATGGTTCCAGCTGCCTGTGGCAGCAGACATGCAGGAACCACAACTCAGCCCAACAGGACCCACTCGCAAACTACAGCCCCGCAAGTTACATGCATTACATCATAAATGCAATATAAATATATGTTTGAAAAGCAATGGGGATTCTTAGTGAGCCCACATGGCACATAGAGCTACTAACAACTACTAGCAATAAATTGCTAAAATGATTTTATCTAGTTTGTGCTTTAGTCACACATGGGCTGATATCAAGCCTGGAAAGTGGATTAGTCTTGAAAATTGGTCATATTTTATGTAGAGGTGAAGAATAGTTTGGTACTATTGCAAGTTACTTGCATAGATCCCCAATGTTACTGTACAGACAAATAGAAATTGTCACCAAAAGCCTTTGAATTGAGTAATTTGATAAGACGACTAAGAAAGTCCTTTCCTTTCCTTTCTTTCTCTGTCATGTCAAATTACCTACGCTTTGGCTCATTAGTTTCTAGTGCAATGAAGACTGGAGAAAGAGTATCTCTCACATCTAAAATACTGCAATGAGGATATTACTGCTACAATATTATGTGCTCTTTAGAAGACATTGCTGTAGGCTTTTTGGAAAACATAAACAATTCCTGGCTATGCTGTACCTCATTAATGAATATAAAAATGCCTTTGGGGGATGGAGATACTGTTTAGTCAGTAAAGTACTTGCCCAAGACTTCATATACATAACCAAGCTTGGTACCATGTGGTTAGCATTTATAATCCCAGTTCTAGGAAGACAGAAACAAATATGCATTGGGTGAACTGGAAATTTCTGGCCCAACGTAACCTATGTTGTAGGTCAGGGAAAGGCCCTGTCTTAAACAAAGTAAAGCATAGATTGTACCTGAAGATTAATACCTGCAATTGATATCTGGTTTACATATATGCATATATACACACATACCTGCAAACCTGCATATATGTGAATACAAGTGTGGTTTCCATTTCTGTGAAGAGATACTATGACTAAGGCAACTGCTATAAAGAAAAACATGTAATTGGGCTGGCTTACAGGTTTTGAGGTTTAGTCTATTATCATCATGGCAGAAAGCATGGCAGCATCCAGAAAGGCATCACACTGGAAAAACAGAGTTCTATATTTTGTTCAGAAGACAAACAGAAGACTGTCATCCAGGCAGCTAAGAGGATGATCTCATTGCCCACCCCCAGAATGACACACTTCCACCAAGAAAGCCACACCTACTCCAACATGGCCACACCTCTTAATAGTGCTACTCCCTGGACAAACATATTCAGACCACCATGACCTGATTCATAAACACCCAAAAGAGGTAAGCAAATACTATCTGTGATCATTTCAATCACTTTGTTGACAGTCTTCAAAGACGTACATGGTCAAGAAGAAAAAATTCAAATTGCTTGACCCACAGGTCAGTCCCACAGTCAGACTGATTGCCCAATCCTTACACCCTCATTTCCCAGTGTTTTTATCCTGCTGTCTTTCTTGTGTATTGGGTTGTATCTTGCTTTCTTGGTTTATGTACAGTTACTCTTCCCCCTGTCTCTTTCCATGGAAATCCACCATCTCAAATTTCTCCACAAAGGCATTTCAGTATGTCACAGTCTGAAATGACCTCATTCCTCAGAATTCATAAACTGTAATTAGCTTCACCATTTCGTGCTGATAATGGTGAAAACTGAAGGACTTAGCAGTTATAACACAGTGAGTAACTTCCATTGAGAGGGACTAGTACATGACTCCTGCTTTTCCTAAGCTCAAGACCCTGCTCTTCTGGTCACCCTCAACATTCATTTTCTGTTCTCTTGTTCACAAAATCTAATTCAATTGTAGATCCAGGTTTCTCATTTTTTTAAAGCAGCCTTTAAAAATTAAATCTACAAATTTTTTCAGTTCACATGTTTTACTGTAATATTCTCTTAGACCACTATGTTTTAAAGGTATACATTGTGTGTGTGCATATATGCATGTGTGTGTATATATATATATATATATATATATATATATATATATATATATAAAACCATTTTCTAATCTTTCTTTCATTTCTTCTTTCCTTCTTTGACATCCCAAACTAACATTCTCTGCCCTCTTCTCTACCCAGTCCCTCCCTCAACCTCCTGTCTCCCTCAGCCCCATCCACTCTTCTATTTCTCTTTAGAAATGGGCAGGCTTCTCATGGATATTAACCAGTCATGACATGTCAAGATGCAGTAAAACTAGGTACCTCCCTCCTATTAAAGCTAGATGAGGCCACACAGTAGGAGAAAAGGGTCCCAAAGGTAGGCAGTACAGTAATAAATAAAACCTGATCCCACAGTTAGGAGTCCCACAAGAAAACCAAGCTACACAATTGTCACATATGTACAGAGATCCTAGGCCAGACCCATGCAGATTTGCTGGTTGGAAGTTCAGTCTCTGTGACTTTCCACTGCCCTAGATTTCTTTGTTTAGATCTTTACCCAGATGGAAATATGGGATATTTAAAGCTTTTTAGAATGCTCAAATTGTATCAAAAAACAAAACCTTCTACACCAAGAAACAGAAACATTTCAGTAGAATTAAAATTCTCAATCTCAACATGATCATTTACATGAGACAAATGAAGGATAGGTTTCTCATGGACTACCAAATCTTGAGGTTCTCATATATAAGTTACTACTCAGCAATGCACCTTGAAACCCTCCTAATAACCTCATGACACTTTCACCTTCACCTAGAGTATAAACGGATCTGTCTCTCTATTTATTTAATTACTGAGTCTTGTTTGGGTTTTTCCAGAGGCAGGTAGTTTTCATTTGGAACAATGTGCCTCCAAGCTGACAAAACCAGATTTATATGGGGGATAAATCTTGACAAAACAGAACACAGTCGTTCAATTAACCTCCTTCAGGGAAACCTAATGTAATTGCAGAAATGCAATCACTTCAACTGAGGTTATAAGGTTTGAGCCTAACTTTATTATCTGCAGATAAATGCCCCTGTATTAGATGTCCCTTTGGCAAGTAAATTCAATATGAAACTAACCAATAAAATTGTTAAGTAATAATTGACATTAGAAAAGTCTAGTAGCTGCTTCAGACTTCCAAAACTGATGGAATTATTAATATTAAGTGGCAAGAATAATATTCAGAAAAGCCCAATTTAAAGGTCAGACTGCTTTAGAACTTTGTTTCTTAACACATTGAAGAAAAGAGCAAGGACTAAGGTGTAGGAGTTAACAAATCAAAAATTCACTAGGTGTCATATTTGTAGACGGCAGTTGTGATTGAACGTAGTATACTTGATTTTGTGCCCAAGGAACTGACTTTTTCATTTTGAAACAAATCTTAAAGGAATAGGGCATTCTATATAATGACTGACTATTCTTCCTGCTGATTTATTTTTGCCACTACAGGCTGCTGTGTTAGACTATCTCACCATGTGCTATACAGCAGAAGCCCTTCCTGTAAAATTTGGTTCTGTAGGAACAATCAGGAAGGTGCCAAGGTACTTATGTACCTCACTGTTGAATCACACTAACTGTCATTTTACTACATTTTGGTGGCCGTCATTACCCTTTTGTCCAATCCACACCCATTTGGCCAACTACAGAGAAGACTTGAGAAGTGTGAGGGTCACCTCTTTCTAATGTCAGATAACAACTATGAGGAGCAGTAGGACTAGGATTCTTTCTTCTCTATCACTCTGCTTCTTCCAACAACACTTAAACTAAATTTTCTCTCATCTCATTAACAAAAAATGAGTTACATGTAACTATTTTCCTGGAGTCATATAGTAAATAGGAAAGGATTTATGAACGTACAGTTCCGCTTTAGCTTTGTTACTGTGTTTCAACAGAGCTTGAACAGAATTCCGCATCATTGAACAAAACGAGTATGTTTATTTTAATTGTTGCTATGGTTTCTGAAACTACCCAAAGAGTATTTTTTTAACATCTAAGGATTAGCAATGTCAGTCAGAATTTATCATGAGAGAGATGTTTATAGTTATATGAAACATACAATTGACATTTACATTCTATCCATTAATGTGATAACCTCATTAAAATAAGTAAATGTAAATCAAAATAAAGCTCAAGGAATATTAAATTATTGATAGATAATTTCAAAGTCTGATCTTTAAAAACTTATATAAAAGAAATAAACATTTGTGTACATAGGCAGTACTAATTGTAGCATTGCTGATGGATAACTTTGAAATATTTATAGAAATAAAATTGTTACAACATATGAATCAGTTCTCTCATATTAGTGATTTATTGTATGTACACATATCACAGTAAATTTTTACATATATGTATATGTACATATACAAATTATCACTCACAATATATTTAATGTCTTATTACTAATAATATTGAGCACAAAAGAAAGATTAATCATTTCTCCACCATAAAAGAAATTATAATGCTCACATATTATTATATCTCTGAAATAAAGTATCAAGGGGAAAAGGACAATAAAATCACTTTGAATTTAAAATAATTCATTTGGTAAAGACTACACAGACACATACACATTTTTTATTAATTTATGGAAGAAACTGGGAATAATATATCTTGAGAGGTTTGAGAGGTTTTTATGTCTGTGGTAAAATTGTGAGTGAAAGTCATATACATGGGTTCTTCCAAGACAGTATAATATACTCACCAGAATATGTATCATGGTAGTGCTTTACACTTGTTTCAGGTTCCCTAAGTAGTAATAGGATGTTTCCCTTTGACCATACCTTGAATATTTGGTTTTTCAAAACATATACAATATACATCTGGATGAACTAAAAATTTAACTCCACTGGGTACATTACTCTCATACAGAACAATCTAAAACATGGAGCAGTTGCTTATCCATAAAGAAAAAGAAAGATGTCTGAATCTTTTGAATATCCCATCAAATGTACCTTCAAATAAACACTTCAAACAGGATTGTACCCAATAATATACAACAAGTACTAAAAACATTCAGGTGTATGGGCAATGGAAGCACAGATAGTTCCTGGAACATTTCCACTTGGCTTTTGTAATTGTTTTGGCTTCCATGTCTTATACAAGCAATGTTACTTGTAAATCACTCCACAAAATACTGAAAACAACATATCAGAATCCATGGAAGATGCGAATATGCAGTCAGTAGTAGTCCAAACTGTTATTACTATTTAGTAAAAACTTTCCCACTACATAGAAGAAAACATATATTCAATATGACACAAAACTCTTGGAAATACATTTGGATAATGAGTGAGGCAGATTTTTAAACATAGCAAGGAGAACACAAAGCATAGATCTTTTCATTCTTCCACCATTGTGCTCTAATCATAACCAGTCTTCTTGGTGTTGTAGTAAATATTTTAAAGACCAATAATCAATGAGGAAACTTGATAACATGAATTTACTCATATTTCTGACTTTGGAGAGAAGAAAAACTCTCCAAAAACATAGACGGAAAAACATACGGACATGATTACAGTCATGATGTGAAAGTTGCTCAAGCCCCTGTGGTTGGGAAATGTGAAGAATTTAATACTTTTTATAGGAACTTATTGTCTGAATATAATGAGCCATCTTTGCCTATTCAGAGGCTTTGTAATTGAATTAAATGAGATGAGGGAGGAATGTATCAACTGCATTCAGTTCCTGGATGGTAGGTAATACTCCTGGGTAAACCTTTAGAATATACTTGTTTCCATGGTAGCTAATCTTCTTCAAATTATACTAGAATATTTAGGGGACAACACAATAGGTAAAATAGCATGCCAAGGAAATACTTTTTACTGTGTCATCAATGACTCTAAAACCCCACAGCTTAGTATGGCCAGAATAGAAACCATAGGGGCTGTTGGCAATATTTAGTGACAAAAATCATCTGATAAACTGGATGTCACAAAGTTAAGGACAAATATATATAAAGGTGTAGCTGTTCTGTTGTTCACATATTTCCAATCTAGTCAATAGGGTAAGTCATCACAGTCCACAGTTCCCTCACACTGGTGACTTTCAGCCTTTAGATTTAACTCACACTACTTTTCTAGTTACTTTCGTGATTTCAACTGACAAATAAAAATTGTATATGTTTGTGACATTCAAGATGGCATGTTAAGATAAGTATATTTTATAGAAAGCAGCATCAATCTAATTAACATATGTTACCCCATACATTTATTTAAAATCTATCTTCTTAACAACTTCTAAGCATAGAGTGTGTGCTTCATGGTACAATATATTGCTCAATGATATTCCTTGTTGTGCCTTCCCTACAGCCTATGGACGGCATCTCACACACCTCTGAATGAGAGAAATCTAATTCCTTCTTCAAACCTTACATTTTATACAAAAAAATATAATTCTGTTTAAGCATTCATTAATGAACTTTTGTACATGTAATGTAATCCCTGCAAAAGGGTAGACAACCATATTCTATACACCAGAAAGTGCTGCTTTGATATGCAGAGCAGGAGAAACAGCCTCAGATTCAGACTATCCCATGTACACACAAGGAGGGGTTTGTTTAAGGTTCCCTAATGTGAATGAAGCAATCCCTCCCAAGAGAAACACTTCAGTCTTGGACCTATTTCCTGAGTTTCATTACCAAGGGCCATTAAACTCATTTTGCAGGAAGGAAAACAGAAATGTCACTATGACTAATGCTGTCATACACAATTTATTGTCTGTTATTCAGCTTCCAAAGACAATAGGAGATAAGCTTTCTTTTCATTGAGCCTATTCAATTTTCCCCAAATCATTCACTATCCCTATAAAATGGTTCAAAGACTGTTCTGTAGTCTCCATGATGAACAGTATTTTAGTTTTAGCCATCTGATACTTCTTTGGGTTTTATATTTTGTATGACAATTGTACTGATTCTCCTGTTTACCCCCAGCTCATTTCAGCATGCTTCCAGAGAGTTTAAAGGATGTAACCATCAACCTTAAAATAATTGTCAATTTTTCGGGGAAGATATAAATAAATTAATGACAGTGTTTTTAGGTACTATTCAGGAATAAAGATAAGAATAAACAATGGCTCTCACTCAGATGAAAGTTAGGGTCTACGAAAGAAAACAATACTTGAATGCAGAAATTCAAGTAACTATTCAAGGATATTCTTCCTAAGATCTTCAATCAAAGACTTCTGTGTTTAAACTTATAGATAGATAGATAGATAGATAGATAGATAGATAGATAGATAGATAGACTCTGTTTCTCCTATTTCTCTGTGTTTAAGAGAATGTGAGTCTGTCTCTGTTTCTGTCTGCCTGTCTCTGTGTCTCTGTCTCTCTCATCTCTGTCTCTGTATTTCTTTTTGTTTGTGTTGTCAATGTATCTCTTTCTGTCTTTCTCTGTCTCTCTGTCTTTCTCTGTCTCTGTGTCCCTGTCTTGGTTTTCTCAGTGTCTCTGTGTATTTCTCTATGTCTTTCTCTCTCTGCAAGTGTGTGTGCACATGTGTGTGTATGTGTGTGTGTTTTTTAAAATCCACCAGTAATCTCACAAATTACCAGTAAGAAAAACCAAATGATATAAAAGATCCACCTACCTCTGCCTCAGGTGTGTCTTGGCATCTTTGATTAGTTAATATTTATAATTATTTTGAAGACAAAACATGCTCAATATTATCTAACAGCTCTGTAAATTCAAATTTGTCAAGTCTTACAAAATTTTACAGGGTTACAGAATGACAAACTGCTCATAAATATACATTTTTTGGCATAAATTTTGCATTTAGAGAGGCCATATTGGGGAGGGGAGATCCCAATCCCAAACCCCTGACAACACACACTATAGAAATGTTTCATTTAAAGCCCCCAAAATGTTTCACTGTGTAACTGCATGCAAATCAATGCTTTTATTAAAGCTGGTAAGTTACTATGCAGAAAAATGCAAATCACAATAGTACACACAGCAGACTCAAGTCTGTTCTGTTCTCAGTGGAGCAATTAGGATATGCCTTGCTTCAGCAGGTGAGGATAGTGCCTAGCACCGAGCCATTTCATACTCTTTTACTTATGAAACTTCAGGATCTTTTAATCGTTTTCATTTACCTCAGAAGTACAAAGGATCTGAATCTCTTTCACTGTCATTTTTAATTTGCATTTGAAATGCTTACACTCTTTCCACTCTCCCCTCACTTGACTTTAATTATGCTCAGCCTAAGAGACTTGCCTGCCCTGATTACATTTCATACAGAGGGAGATGTATATACACCAGTGCATTTCTTTCCAGCTTGCTCACCAGAAAGAAGGCCTGGATTTAATCTCTTGAAACACATCTCTTTGTAACTCACATTTACTTAAGATGTATACATATAAAAAGTAGCCATCTAATTTAAAAGCCAGAATGATGGCCCCAATTTGAGCATTATTTTTCAGTGAGGTAAGGATGTAGGATTAAGTTGATTTAGTTTATCTATTATTGGGAGAGAGACAGCATTTAATTAAGAATCTTCCTCAGACATGATGGTGGTAGAACAAATAATGCCAACTGAAACTGAACTACAAACAAAAGAAAAGAAGAAATAGAAAGAGGGATGGAAAAATGAAATGTCACATGCATTCATACATGACAAAGACCTGCATGACAAAACACATTAAAGAAAATAGAAAGTCAACTCTTTGGCTGCTTTGACAATGCAGGTTTGAGCCACTAAAAGGGAAGGCAGAGCTTTAAATGTCATTGTTATCCATAGCCTGATTTTGTATTAGGACAACTTGTAGGATTTCTTCATTTCAAAGTAGATCTGAGAAGACTTCACCACTGTAGATTATGTTAAATAAACATGACAATGAATAACTGCAGATATTATTACATTGTCCTATCTCTAAAGATTTAGGTTTCTAAGGCTCACTGCTTTTGAATGTATTGAGAAATGAGATCCCAATGACAAAGATAATGGAAATTACAGTGATTTCATATTAGTGATACCTTGGAGAACTTAGCAGCAAAGTGAATTTTCACAGGGATATTTTGTTTTATTTATGAAGAGTAGAATAATAGGATAATCAACTTTTCAATTTTTTAAGCATTGAGTTTTGAAGATCAGATGATTGTAAATGTGCCTTAAGCATGCTGCAAGCTCTACAAACATTAGGTTTTATAAGGTGCATAAGATAATGACATTCCTTCGGAAAATGACAAAATAGTGATTTGAATTTACAAACCAGCCATAATTGTAACAAAGCCCCCATTCATCCTGACAGTTTAACTGAAGAACTTTTTCTTACCTATCTCACAAAGTCAAAATAAATTATAAACATACACACCCATTAGCTGAGAATATGAAGGCAAGAGTGATGTTTCTTATCCAACATCACTGACTTTTGTCTGTCTGTTTGATTTGGCAGCAGGAATAAGTTACAAATTAACATAGTTCATTTATATTCATAATGTAAATACATAAATTAAGAATATGCAGCCATGAGCCTTAGAGAGATGGCTCAGCAGTGTAAAGCACTCGATACTTTTGTGAAGATCAGGGCTCCATTCTCAGTGCATACACACTGGTTTACAACCATATGTGACTCCAGTCCTAGAAGATGCAGCTTCCTCTTCTAACTATCATGATGCACATATACACTTGTATGCAAAAACTCATAAACATAAAATAAATTAATTAAAACTATCTGAATTTGTTTTTTTTAAAGAATATACAGCCTTCTCCACCTCTGACCAGGGTTGGCTTTCTCCCATATAATGCTCCAAACAGCACCTCATTACTTCCAAGAATTTTAATGTTTATCAATACTCTACTAGAGTTACAGAATAAAACAAAGCCTTATTATTTGATGTTATTTATTGATATGCATTTTACATAGAAGCTGCAAGTCATGGATATTTTGTACATATACATAAAATATGTCCACTTTTCCTATGGATTGTATGACTGATTTGCTTTTGGAGACATAATGTTAACATTGGAGACATAATGTGATGGCCCATACCTCTAATCACAGACTTTGGTAAATAAAGGCAGGGATTTCAGGAATTCAAAGCCACTTTCAGCTTCACAGTAATTTCAAAGCCAGCCTTGGCTGTCCTAGACCTTGACCTAATAAATAGATAGGTAATAAATGATATTGAGATAGATAGATGATAGATAGATAGATAGATAGATAGATAGATAGATAGTGATAGCTATTTACTTACTATAATTTTCCCTCCCCTAAACCCTCCCAAATCTTGCCTCTGCTCCCTTCATACCAATTTCATGTACTTTCTCTTAAACCTAAGCCAGAACAAAACACCAAAAAGTACAAAAGTACAAAACATTCTGAAAACAGAATATGGAATCTGTTTTGCACTGGCAACTAATCCTGAGCATAAGGCCTACTCTGGAATCTGTTTGATAGTCCCAGTATCACTCCAATGACTCAATGTTTAATTTGCTTCTTCCAGCAGCTAGAAATTACAAAAGTCTCCTTGGGTTGAGCTGGGTCTTTATGCCCACTTCTACTTTTCAGGATTTTGTCTGGCTTGAACTTGTGCAGGTCTTGCATGTGCTGTCACAGCCTCTTCGAGTACATGTGTGGATCAGCCCTATTATGTTTAAAAGATATTGTTCCCTTAGAGGTCTCCACTACTTCTAGCTCTTATAATCTTCATGCCTCTTTGTCTTAGGGTTACTACTGCTGTGAGAAAACCACAATAAAAGCAACGTGGAGAGGAAAGGATTTATTTGGCTTATACTTCCATATCTTTGTTTATCAACAGTGAAAGTCAGGACAGGAATACAAGCATAGCAAAAACCTGGAGGCAGGCACTGAAGCAGGTGCCATGGAGGGTGTTGCAGGTCATGAGGTCGCCTCGTCTCAGATGACTTTAACTTGCCTCAAGTTGACATGAACCTATCGAGCACAATTGAACTCTTGTCAACTTGACATATACACATCTCCATCAAGTCACCTCATTTCCTTTCTAATTCATCTCCAATATCTCCCATTAGGAATGTAAATAACGTTAAAAAGAAACCCCACAGTCTTTACAAATTCAAACACAAACAAAAGTTCAATCTATTTACAATAACCAAAGTGTGTTAAAATGTAAAGTCCCAAATCTGGGCTCCTGTGAAATAAAATATAAATTAAGTACTTTCTTACTTCAAGAGGGAAGATCCGGGGCACAGTAACAATGTAATTCATGCAAAACCAAACTCCAATGTCTGAGACTGACAAATTATCATCTAGACCCCTCCAGAGGGCTTGGGTCACTTCTCCACCTCTGATCTCTGTAGCATACATAGCTCGTTTGCTAGACTCAGGCTGGCTCTATTTCACTGCTGTTGTTCTTCTAGGTGTTGGACCAAGGTATTAGCATCTCCAAAATCCAGAGTTCTTCTGCTGCAACCAGGCTTCACTTTTACCAATAACCCCTCATAGGCTTTCTCCATAGTGCCAAACCTCAAATTTCTTTGCCTGACCCCTTCAATTGTGAACCTTTAACTGCCAATGAGGCTCTACCCACACCAAGGGCTTCTTCTGGTCTTACAGTGCCAAGCCTCCAATGATCTCCATGCTTTCAAAACCACTATCACCTCTGAGAGACTATACTACCAAGTTAGGCTGCTAGTGTGAAGTGCAACTTTGGCTACCTCTGGAACACAGCTTCTGTATGCCGACTCAGGAAACACTTCCCAGAAGATTTCACCACAAGCATTCTGATCTTTTTTTGGTTTCCTCTACTTTCTCAGCTCCAGCTGACCAGCATTACGTACTCCAGCAAAGCAAAGGTTTCACTCTCCTAATCTGTTATCTTGCTAATCATGGCTGATTCTTCAGACCCAGCCAGTAGCCACAGAATCCTAATTCAGAACAACAAATAACCCAGAAAGAGTCTTTATACTTCCCTCAAGGATCTCATAACTCTGACCTACATCATGGTTTTTGCTCTGAAGAGCATTTTTTCTATGTTGTTTTATATATCTCATATGTAATCAAATTATTACTAATTACAGAGGTTTAATTGTTTTACTGAATGTACAGAAAAAATATACCCGAAGGGAAAATAACAAAATTCAAATTAATATAGATCCATAAATCCCTGTGAATGAAATATAATGAGCTATGTGTAAAACTGATTTCATGTATTTAAAAGATGAAGGGTTGTTGAGGCTTGTCCAGAGGGAAAACTTTTATTCTTATTCCTTTTATTTAAACTAGATGTTTTTCTCATATATTTTATCCTGATTATAGTTCCCCCTCCCACTACTTCTTCCAGTTTTTCCCCACCTCCTCATGTCTCTAGAGTCTGTTCCTTTTCTATCTCTCATTAGAAAAGTGAAAGTTTCTAATTGATAACAATCAAATATGACAGAACAACATATAATAAGATAGAGCAAACACCACCACATCGAAATTGGACATGGCAAGTCAAGGGGAGAAGAATCCTAAGAATAGGTACAAGAGTCAGAGGCCCACTCATTCTCACAGCCAGGAATTACTTAATACTAAGCTAATAGCTGTAATATATACTGAGGACCTTGTGAAGAACCCATATAGGCCCTGTGTTTGCTGCTTCAGTCTCTATGATTTCATATTTGTCTTTCTTAGTTGATTCAGAGAGCCTTGTTCTCCTGGTGTCCTCCATCCCATATGGCTCTTACAATCATTCCATCTCTTTTTCATTGGGGTTTCCTGATTTCCAAGTGAAGAGATTTTATAGAAAACTCACCTTTAAACTCTCTGCATAATATCTGGCTGTGGGTTTCTGCCTCTATTCCTATCTGTTGCTGGAGAAAGCCTTTCTGAAAATGACTGCATAAGGCACTAATCTACAAGTATAGCAGAACAATATCAGGAGCCATTTTATTGACAGTTTAGTTTGTGTTTCTTTGGATTTTGTTGTTGTTGTTTATTTGATTGTTTTGTTTAGATCAGTAGTGTCTGATTTTAGCATAGGTCTCCAGGCCACCTGGTCTCTGATTGTTGGTTACCCTAAGAAAAGTACTACAATCTCACTTCTTGAATATACGGTTCCCAAACCTAACAATTACAATAGGTAAGTCAAGAAAAGGGCTCTGTGAAAAGTATTTCTGTTCAGACTGAGAACATTTGACTAAATGTAGCCATGGAGTTTTCCTGAGTTGAGCAGTCATGAGAACAGTTCAAGGGAAGGTAGCTGGGAGTGGCTGGCTGGAAGAAGAGATAGGATTGTATTTCAATCAAAAACATTTAAAATAAATAAAATAGCATACATGAATAGAATGTAGTGACAGTGCTCTGTGCATATCCAGTGTCCTTCAGGCCGAAGGAGAATGTGATGGATTCTAGAGAGAAAGGCTAGAGGACTGTGCACTAAGTACTTCATCTAACTCAGCCTTCTTTGCACTAATCTATTTTCTGTCATCTCCCAGTCATACACAGAACTGAGAGCTTATGGAAGCGTTTTATTAATTGAGGTTCCTTCCTCTCAGATGACTTCAGCTTGTGTCAAGGGTACATAATATCCAGCATATTCCTCGTATGCATCCATTTTTGAGCCTCAGTTAGAGGGATATGATAAAGACAGCCAATTTAGAGCCAACTGATCTAAAGTCTCTTGTTCTCTGCATTGTCCTGTTGTGGGTCTCTGTGTTAGATTTAATCTATCACAAGTAAAACTTCCATGATAAGGAAGTATTGAGTATACCAGTGTGTCATTAGTGATCATTTTATTGCTATGTTCATTTAGTAGAATAATAACAGTATGTTTACCCCTAGGGGTCATGACTTTTCCAGTCTCAGGTTCTTGGCTTCATTAATAGTGTCAGGTATATACTGGACTTTAAATCCAACAAAGAAAAACATGGTTGGTTACTTCTGTAATGTTTTTTCCATTAAGAAGAGTAGTTATATCTTGCGGGCAAGTCACTATCTTTATCTCACAGTGTTTTAGCTAAATGAGATTTGTGAAATACACTTTTCTGGTAGCATGTATACTACCTTCTAGCCTTATGAATGATACTAAGTGGGGGGTGAAACTTATAGTTTATCACTCTCCACTTTTCCCTTAAATTCCTCTCAAAATGTCACTCTCTCAGCTTCATGTCCTATTCTTTAACACACACACACATTTAAGAAAATAGTTTTAACATTTAAGTTTTGAGTTCTGCATGTGAATCATATCTTTATCCTGAATTCAGGACATGCAGACAGGGGGATAGAAAATTATAGGCTAAGCTGGACCTTGGAAATTTTTTAAATTGCTTTGATTGTTGATGATCTATTTTTGTTTATCTACAAACTTCTGATTAAATTAGCTATAATAATTTTACTGAAAGACTTATGATATGCTGAAATGATAACATTACTCCAAATTCAAGTGGAAATGTGAGTTTTCTGCTATATTCACTGAAAGAAAATAATTTCCTCTCCCTGAGAAAGTAAAATACTTAATACTGAAAGTTTTAAAGCAATTCAAAACATAAGCAGTGGGGTTTTATTCTGGAATCTGCTATTATAAGACAAGACGTATGATCACTTCTCCTTTCACTGATTGAGTACCCTTTGTACCTGAAATGATTATATATGCATATATAGCTACATGTGCATAATTGTATGATTGTCTAATGTGTGAAACAGTGATTTATGACATTGAAAATCAAGCAGCATATATAGTGACCTCGAATTAGTTGATACATGGTTGAGTCTTACAAATATTTCCATTTATTGGAAGGTTTTTCAAGATTTGGCGTATGCTCAGACACAGAAAGTGCTCATGATTGCCTAAATTAAAAACAAATGGTCCTAGAAGCCTGAATTGAACAAGATGTCTAGAGTTCATATAACAAAAATGAAGGAGAAAGAATTATAGAATCTGTGAAGATCCCACAGAAATGATGATCAGCACAGCTCAGTCCCTGTTAGCTGAGGTTCAGCAAACAACAAACAAAACATTTTAAAGGAACAGTCTCTGTAATCAGAGGTCTGGAAAACAGCAGCTGCTATCAATAGACAGACAAGAGACTCTCATGATCACCTAGTGCTTACTGTGCTGTTCAGAAGGGTTGACCATAAGAATAATCACTCTTTCAACAAATATGACTTTTATATTCCTCAAAATAGTCTTAAAAAAAGAATAAAACCTTGCTCAAGTACCAGATGTAAACCATAAAACATCTGTCTGGATCGTCAGTTTATGAGTTCAGAAGTCTCACCACGAAAGTAAATAATTGGCACCCAGTCAGAAGTTACCAAGTAGAGAAAATATCCAAAGATCTTCATTTAAAGAAAGTAACATATAGTTGAAATTACACATAATTGTCAAATGTCAGAATTAAAGCTAAGTGTCATCCATCATACATTTCCACATTGAAATTAACTAGAAACCAGCAAGGAAAAAAAATAGCCAGAAACAATATTAAAATATTAGGTGTCAAAACTTCAATGTTTGTGACAGCAATCACAATAATCAAGAAGAATGGCAGTTTATATAACTCAAGAGATAAAAGTTAGGGAAATAAAGGATATATATATAAGGAATTGTGCAAAGTGAAAACAGAAAGGATGAAAATCAAAGTTAAATAAGTGAATTAAGTACTATGACCTGTGTGGGATCTATAAACATAACATTTACACAGGTGGAATCTATGAAGAGAAGAGAAAAAGAAGACCCAAGAAACTACCAATGGAATAATAGCTCAACATTTTCTAGACTTTAAAGTACAAATCTACCTATCTGATAATACCAATTACAGTTAAAACCAGAGACACATGAAAAAAAATTACAACAACATCATTCAAAGCTAACTTTCTATACATTACTCATAAGGAAAGTCTTACCAAAATGGAGATGAAAAGAATTATATACAGTGAAAACACACAAGGATAAATAGATTTATCAGAAACAGTTTAGAATGAGAGGTTAGAAGGAACATGAAGCCAAGACGCACGACTTTGGATTTCTACAGAGTGAAACTGTGTTCAGGATGTTTACTCCATGGGTCTCTCATGCATTAACTGGAGGAACATTCACTGGACACTGGACACCAATGATCATTACAAGGAGTGTTACAGAAATTCCTTATGTTCATGAAAATCACAAAAATAAAAAAAGAAAAATGGGCGTCAAGATTTACACCAAGGAATGGATAGTACTGAAAATAACTCGGTAAACACAAAGCAAAATCACTTCTTATTTAAGGGACCTTAAAAAGTAACTGTTAAAAACAAAAATAAATATAATAGAGAATTTGTAGCAAGAAGAAAACATTTGACAGCAGTATACAATTGCTTAACAGGAGGGTCCTATGAATAAATGTATTTTGGAAAGTCCTTATTCTGTAACTAAGTTGACACATAATCATTAAGTAGCAGACCATCAATGGAAGATATTTATTATAAAACTTAAAAATAATTAATATAGTAAAATAAAAAGTTATAGAAAGAAAAATAAAATATTGAATTCACCCAAGAGGGAAAAACAATGGAAATAAAGAGAAGACAGAACAAATAAGAAGCTAAAGACAAGATGACAGGTGAAAATATACAACATGAATAATTACCTTATTCATTGTAGACCACCACCTTCAATTAGTGAGCAAACTGCTGTGTCCAACATTCTTAATGATTTATTTCCTGCATTACTCAAAACATACCTAACAGGAGATGGCTTCCTTTTCACATTTCATAAATGTTTAGTGAAACAGTATTATTTTTTTACTTTTTTTGGTCTTTTTGCTTTTCTTTATTGTTTCTTTTTTATTATTAATCATTTTATTCATTCACATTTCAAATGATATCCCTCTTCCCAGACAGTCCTCCACAACCCACCCCATCCCATCCCCTTTCTCTTCCATCACTGTGCCTCTATGAGGGTGCTCCTCCACCCACTCGCCCACTTCTGCCTCGCTCTTTAGCATCCTCCTACACTTGGGCATCAAGCCTCCCTCCCCTTTAACTGACATCAGATAAAGCCATCTTCTGCCATATATGTGTCTGGAGCCATGCTTCCCTCCATATATACTCTTTGGTTGGTGGTTTAGTTATTGGAGGCTCTGGGTGTTTTTGTGCAAAGAAATTGGCAAACCTAGATGTTAGATTCAGAAAAACAGCTGTTAACTGCAGTTAAACACTGCTGAGTCATTTTCTGTCAAATGAATCACATATTTTAATAAATGCAAATCCTGTAGAAAACCATTCACTGTTCCTGTTGCATCTCTCTGAGATAATGAAAATGAAATAAGATAATCAAGACGAGATGGTCAAATGTTTATAAATTTGTTTTCTACACATCGATTATATTCCTTGATTCAGGTTTCCACACTGAATACAGTTTCCCAAATAAGTGAGGATTTTTGTTATACCATCCAAAAATCAAACTTGTTATTAGTTATTAGACTAACCAGTTGTCATAACGCAATCATTACATCCTGCTCACACAAGATGCAGATTTATTCCTCTTCCGTTTTGTAAAAATTGAAGCTGATTTGGAAAGTAGAAATGTGATAAAATTTTGTGTCCTAGGAAACGATAAATAGGTAAGTCGTTAAATGAAGACAAAACAATGAGGTACAAACATGAGGAAAGATGTAGAGGAAAACTACAACACTAGTACAGACTGCCAGCATCCCCAGGTAGAGTGGGAAATCGATGCCGCATAGGGGTTTGCTATGAAATAAACACTTTGCTAAAGTCAATCTAATACTTTGTGGTAAGAAATTTGCCTTATTGACAAGGTGTAAATGTCCCCACTGTTCCTGAAATAGATAGAGATAGATAGATAGATAGATAGATAGATAGATAGATAGACCTGAATTCGTAGAAATTATACAGAAATTCATAGAAAGAATAACCAAATTTGACGTTGTAAAAGATTTAAGATGTAGTGTCGTACCAGAGAAACCCTGTGTACTATGCATCATGAAAAAAAGCAAATATTGTTTTATGCATTAGAAATTTGAATTACTAAGGTACTATTATACAACCAACAATTTCTCAAATAATTTTTTATAAATATTAGATCATGGACTAATAATTTTAAACTATAAAATGCTAAATGATAAATATTTTAGCATTTCAGAACTTACAATTCCTGTTCTAATTTAATTTTTTACATTAAAACTCAGTTTTGCTTTTCAGTATGAAACCCAATAATCCATAAGCAATGTGTTAAAAAAAAAAACAGTGTGTTCCAAGTCTTGTCATAATAAACTTCATTTGCAAAACCAGATCCTGAGTTAGATTTGAATTTTAAGTTTCAATATACTATTCCCTTAAATAGACAATAGCTTTTATAAATATTGAACACCACTCAAGGATGCTCCCTACTTAAAAGGTTGACTCTCAGGATATTTCTAATATTTTTTTGACTGTCTAAACATGTCATGAACAAAGGCAACATCAACAGACATGCTAAAATAGAAGGGGCAAAGTTTAAGAGACCTCTACCCCAGAGAAAGAACTACAGAAAACTAAAACTTGCTGACAGCATGAGAAATAGTTGCTACAGGTCATTTTACAAGTGAATTTTCTGAGTCCTGAGAGCATGGGTGACCTCAAACTCAACTGTGTTATTAAGAGAACATAGTGAGATCTAAAATGCCTTTGTGTTAGTAAAACTTTACATCAAAACTATAACTGTGAGATTCAAGTTGATCTACAAACACCCACTTACACATAGATACTCTACATACCCAGTGGATGGAATCAAGCCCCATATTTTTAAAAAGGGTATAGCATAATAACAATGAGTTTAGACATAATGGTTCAAGGATTAAATTTAAAATTCATGTGAATATGTTAAGGGACAAAAAAAGATATTTGAGATAAAATTCTTGTCAAACTTGAAATACAAATAAGGTAAAAGTAACTTGATAAAAGTAGATAAGGTAAGGTAACTTGATAAAAGTTATAATCAAGGTTTCATGAAGAGTTACAGTTAATGATTAAAGTATAAGGCCTCCAAGGAAACAATAGATCAGCGATACACAGGGGATACTGATTTTATTTCACTGGAAATGTTGGCTAACACAATTATATAAGAAGAAATGGAGAGATAAAGATTTGAATAAATGAAACAAATTATCGTAACTCCTCAAGTACGTGTCTACAAAGAGAATCCAAGAGAATTTTTAGATATGTCTTGGAAGTAGAAAGAGAGTTTGGTAAATTGGCATGATGTAAGCTCAGCCCACTCAAGTGATTTGCTTTTATTATATCAAAACATCTCACTTGAAAATTTAACAGCATTTTTTAAAATGCACATCATTTGTTATGACTGACTACAAGGATCCTTGGGATGGATATGAAAATAGAAATAAAAGAACATTAATGAAAGTATTCTAAAATTTTGCCAAGCAGTTAAAAACAGCTTGCATGGGAGGGGATTCCATATTCAACATGGGATAATGGAACCTTTTAATGTAAACATCATCCTCAAGTATATAAAAATTGATCTGAATGTATTTTTAATGGTGTGTGGTACTCATAGATTTATTAGTAAATTTATATCTTAACCAGTAGTGTTCATAAATCCTCAAGAAGCATTTTTGTCTATATGTGTGTTTCAATAAGGCCATAGCACCATGCAGACAGAACTAAATTGCAGTTCTCCAAATGGAGCTCAAGTTTCTTAATATTTAGTTCCAAAATGTACTGGTGACAATGTCAACATAAACATTTAGTATTTTTCCAATTATGAAATGATATGCACTTATTGTAAAGTACCCAAAGAAAAATAAGAATGAAGACTTGAAAATTCAGAAAAATACAAGCAATTAGAAAAAAAATCATTAAAATCAGGGTAAGCATAATTTACCATTACAATAAGCAGTGTTACTATTTGGTGCATATATTTCAGTTATTATTCTAAAGGCATTTGCCATTTAACATTTTTCACATTTTAATTTCATATTCTGTAGACAACTGTCTTCAAATGTTCTTCTACTATAAAATGGTTACTACAGAGATATTAAAACATTGGTCTGAACATTTCTGCTAAGAGTATTGCAACAGGGTATGGATCAGTCATACAAAGTGTGAATTGATGAAATAGAAGAGTAAGTTCTACCTGTGCACTTCTAGAACTCAAATAGGTGAGACAGTAGGATAGTGACCTGAGGTCATACTGAGCTACATATGAAGACCTCACCTTTTAAAAGAAAAAAACTCAAAACACAGTGAGAGAGATGCACTCTGGGCTCCCGTGGATGGCAAGCTCTGGCTATACGGGAATATTTCTGTATTTTGTTCTAGCTTCATTCTTATTAGCAGCTTCTTGTTTGTCATTGATGTGCTAGAAAAAGAACTTGTATTCTGGGTGACATGAAACTTCAGCTAACTAAATGCATTATTTTTATTTTTAATGTTAGAAACAATTTCCTCTTGTCATCTATTTAAGCAGGAAAGATCAAATCCTAATGTCTCTCTTGTCAACAAGTGGGTATGCCTTTATTTAATAATATATCAAGGAGAAATGATTTGTTATAGACAATAGCTCAGAGGAACTAATAACCATTCAAGTACAATTCAGAAAACAATATTGCTATCATATGCTAAACTATGCATTTTACCCACCATGAAAGAACCAGAGATATGTACACTTTAACATCATGGCTCTATCTGGTTCCATTTGACAAGCTTATTATGTCTTTTTCAGCGGCAGAGGTAACTTATTACTCATAGGTGACAGATTATGATAAAAGTTATTGGTGATGCCTCAATATCTACCTATTCCTCTATACCAGTTTAATAGAGTAGGAATATTTCACTCATGAAGCAGTTAAAAGTAAACATTTCCCCCATACGTTTGCTATTCCTTCCACCCAAGTTTTCTTAATCCAGCTCAAAGAACATGTCACACTACTCGAAGTGGAAGAAAATCAATTCCCTGATTATTGAAGGAGGATTGTCCTACAAATCCTCCTGTTTTGCATATGAAAATGAATCCTATTAGGAAATAAGTTTTTTTTTTCTTGTCACTCATCAAGCAGTTAAATTTTTTTAAACCCATATGATTTTTTAAAACGAAAAAGTTTCCTTTGGTTCTTTCAGTTTCTTTTTTTTTTCTTTTTTTTTCTTTTTTTTCTTTTTTTCTTTTCTTTTTTTTTCTTTTTTTATTGGATGTTTTATTTACATTTCCTATGTTGTCCCCTTACCCCATCCCCCACCCACCCAGGAACCCCCAATCCCCTCACCCCTCCTCCTTCTTCTCTGTGGATGTAACCTCTATCTACCCCGCCTCCCACCTCCCCACCCTCAAAATTCCCACCCCCTGGGGCATCCAGCCTTCATGAGGTCAAGGTTCTCTTCTTCCACCTATGCCCAGCAGGGCCCTCCACTCTTACATATTCAACTGAAGCGCTGGATCCCTCCCTAAGTGCTCTGAGGCTAGTGGTTTAGACCCTGGGAGCTGTGGTTGTTTGGTATTGTTGCTCTCCTCATGGTGCCGCAAATCCTTTCAGCTCTCCTTCAGTCTTCACTCTAACTCCTCTATTGAGAACCCCATGATCAGTTCAATGGCTAGTTGTGAGCATCTGCCTCTGAGTATGTCAGACTCTTGAAGACCTCTGAGGAGATATCCATATCAGGCTCTTATCAGCATGCACTTCCTTCAGTTTCATTTATTTTTCAGTGGTAAAATTACAAAAAGGAGAAAGCACTTCTAAAATTGAATGCAGCTACATATTTTAGTACATACTTTAAAATTTTTATTTCTTTGATAATTTTGTATGGTATCTTTTGATCATATTTACTCGACCTTGACCAACCCTGTCACTCTTCAGTATCAGGATCCTAAGTGTAATGACAGAGAGACAAGAAGATAAAAAAGAAAAACAGAAGAGCTGGGCTCGTGAGTTCTTGTGCCGGCTGTGTCTTATGCCAAGATAGCTTGTTAGGAAGTGTAGCATCTTATATACTGTGTCCAGGGTAGAAACAGGATGATGTTAGCAGAAATTATCATAAAATGGAATGAAGTTGGTGGGAAGCTAATCAGACAATATTGCCCAAGGGGAACACTGTGTATCTCAAGAACATTAAAGATGTAGCACACAACGGCCTTGGAACTGATAACCAAAGCTCCATACAGTGGAAAGAGTTGAGTTCTCAGGATCTAAAGCTGAAGCTCCAAAGGCCCTTGCCTCAAGCCCTCTGTCAAGCACATACCTGGTTTTTGAGAAGGAACAGTGTTTTTTCTCTAAATATTAGGGTAGGTCTCAGGGAAAGCCTTGGATGAGCCCAGACCTTAACATTTATTCTCATTCTATTCAAATGAAAAGCATACAAATTCAAATTATTTGATAATTAAAACAATATATTTTATTTATGACTATGTTTTGTAATAGTATCTTTTATTATACTATAAAATATATTTCAAAGTTATTTGTTTCCTTTACTGTTTTGCCCAGTTCTGTACTTCACAGGCATGTTTGTGTTAACAGTATCATGGTATGTACTGTCTGAGCATCTTCTATAATTCAGGATGTCAGTATCAGTGCTGCAGTTACCATCACAGTGATGATTCCTGTCCCGATGAGTTGATACTTTGGAAGAGAGTCAAGAAGTGAACAATGATAGTTATAATGAAAAATTACCAAAGTCAAAGTAAAATGAAGCTCACTGGGCAGATGTGTGTGGTGAGGGGGTTAAGGAGTGAAGAGTTGAATACCATATTGATAAATGTGTAAGTTAAGAGATGAGACCGTAAACAGAGAGGCAACCTGAAACCAAGGAAGGAAGAACATGCATCTGTGGAAAAGTGGCTTGCTTATAGAGAAAGTAGAGAAGATAAAATAATACTGTAGGCAAATCAAACTATATGTGCTGAAAGTAATTACTCTTGTTTTTATAGAAGATCTAATGTTCATTCTCAGCCCTAGTCAGGGTGGCTCACAACCTCCTGTAACCCCAGCTTGTGGGAATGCGTAAGGGTATTCTGGTTCATGGCTGAGTATGTGCCTAGAACCCCGAGACTACGTGAGAACCGGCAGAAGTTCGGCACACTCCCAGAACCCAGGGTCCAGAAAAGCAGTCTAGTCTCCATAGAACTACATTGTTCAGTCATGTAGGACAACCCCTACCAAAGTGCACAGGTAGAGGGCATGACTAGAGGCCTCAGGCCCTAGGGATTTACATAGTAATGAAGGCCAGAGGGTGGAGCAAATTAAGCATGCCTCCCCAGATCCTCCCCAGATCCTCCCTAATTCTCCCTCCCTATTTAACTCAGGACTGCCCTGAGTTTTACGAGGTGGGGGGGGTACATCCAAATCCACCCACCATCCACTATGACAATAGTCCTGGAAACAAGGACTTCCTCATGTCATTGGGGCCTGCTGCTGCCAACGCCTGCAGGCTGCTGGAATCCTAGACCACTTGCAGCATGTGGGACCCGCCAGTGTGGAAACCCACTGGGACTCCACAACTATGGCATATAATTTTTCCCCACACCAGCTCCCAGAATTTCTGATACCATCTTCTGGCCTCCTGAGCTACACACAAGACAGAAACAAATGCATAAAGATGAATACAGATAAAAAATAAAAAACTTAAAGAAAAAAAGAAACACCAAAGTATCTAGTATAAAATAAGGTATCTCTAAGGAATCAAAGGTGTAGCCATATCAACTATTGTTACTCAGTTCTAACTTTACTCTCAGATTATCATTAGTGTGAGGGTCTGCCATTTTGAAATTTTCATTTCCAAAAACTACATTTACTTGCTTTAATGTTAAGTATATAAAATTAAAATGAGTATTGATTTTCTTCAAACTCTCACTTTGAGGCATTTGTGTATATGATCATAAATACATGCATAAACACAAACACATACACACAAGTACATATATGTGTGTGCACGCGTGTGCACATGTGCACACGCGTGTACACGTGCGTGAATTTAGCTTGCAAAGTATTGGGAATTTTCTGTCTTCTGCTTAACGGGGAAGAACTTTTCCCCTTTCAGAAATTGTTCCCACACATAAACGAATCTGTGTTATAGACGAATCTTCATTTCTGCTAAATCAGAACTGTGCTCAGTCTTCTTCATAACACATATGGACTCTCTGATTATATGCAGTCTTTCTTATGTAAATCTCAGTTTTTCACCCAGACCTTACTTTCATTCTCATATATACCAAACACTCTTGCCATCTCTTTTATAAAGGAAGCCTGTGACTTTTTATCATTCCACATGGGCAATTTTCACTTCCCTAATATTAATGTCTAATGTTCACCAATGTTAGGTAAATTACATACCTTTAATCTGAGACAATGATTATAAAACTCATTACAAAAATGGCCTTTCATCTTTATTGTCCCTGAGTCCATAACCTCTATATGTGATACTGCAGGTGAAGCTCATTTCTCCAGTTGAGTCTGGACAGGAATTTTCATTTGCTTTGGCATATTATGCTTGTTGCGAGCCAAGGACTAACAAGGGCTTGCACATTTGCATTTGCTTTCAATGCTATTTCAGCAGTCTCAGTTTTGCCTGCTCTACTGTGCAGGATGAGGTGAAATGATGATGATGATGATGAGTCTTTCCAGCTGGAGCCAACCTGGCCCTTTCAGTCCTTAGCCAAGTTGAGAACTGACTGCTATCACAGGAGTCCATCTGAGATCAGAAAACCCACATGGTTGACCACCCCTAAACAACTGTTCACACATACAGTAAGATGTATGATAGGCTTTCTTATAAGCTACTAATTCAGTGAGTATATTATATTCAACCAAAGACAATTGATAATCTATACTGTTTAAACTATACTTCCAAAATGTCTCTTAGAATATTGGAATGTTTAGTTTGTTATAATTTTATTCATTTAGTTCGCAGTAAAACCCAAATTTTGATTAAAATGACTAACAATACATTTTATTTAGATTTTAAAGTAAGAACAAGTTGTACTTGGTATGAATATTAGCAAATAAATATATTCAAATGATTTCCAGATGAGTATCTACATATCTATGGAACTTATTTGGAATTTCTGTTTTATTCACACACATACCTGTTGCAGTAAATCTTCAACCCAAATAAGACCAGCAAAGAAAACACAACTCAATAATTAATAATATAAGCTGCACGCCTAGATTGGGAAGATTCACCACTACATTACACTATTCCCCAGCTATGAGATCCGTTATAACTTGCAGGTTTTCTAATCTAAGCACTTATGCTTCCACCTTCTGCTCCTCAGTCGTCTTCCTCCTCCATTCTTCTCCCTCTCTCTTCTACCCACAAACCTTTTTTTCTTCACCTCCCCTTCTACTGCCCAATCACTGGCTCTAGCCTTTATTTCACAAATTAAAGTGTGCCAAAGGTTCACTAGAATTCACCTGTGTCACTTCTCCTCTGCAGCCCTCCCCAGGAAAGGGGAATTAGCATTAAAATACAAGGCTGGGGTTATCCACAACACATACCCAATTAACCTAAGTGGCTATTCTGATTTTAACCTTAATACTAAAATATACTGAAGATTCTATTAGAACCTATGAGAAAAAAATTATAAAAGTTGTATTAGTTAAAAACTTGGAACAATCTATAAGTGAAAGTTGGTATTACCACCAATTTTTTCTTTCACAGAAAAATGGGTCTTGAAATATTTTACTAAAGTCTTCCCAAAAAGGTATTATTAAATGAAGATTGCTATTCTTATGCTGGAGCCAAAGTTTAACCATAAGATACAGGGAAGGGGCAGATTTACATAATATTAAATGTTATTCATCCATCGTATTCACTTAGAAAAACTACAGCAAAAGGACATGCTATTTAAAGGGCATGGTTCTAAGCTAAAGTAGTCAACCAACACAACTCATGTTGTTAAGCTATGGCAGTGATGTTGCAACAATGGAGACAAGCTAAAGTGATGAACTAGATAAACACAATAATGGACATTATTCATTTTTGGTTTAGTAGCTCTGGAAAGTTAGCAGTCTCCATCAGAGAAAAATTTTAAAAATGTAGATTCAAATTATAAAAGAGAAAAATAAGCAATAGGGAAACTACATGCAATGCACCATATCAACTGTCTCCAGCTCCAGACTCCAAATTGTTCTGAGAAGGGACAAAGATTACAACGTTGTTATGTACTCCAGGACAGCAAAATCCTATTAAATTATATGAAGCTAATTATCACCTATACTTCCATAACTTACTACAATTTTCTGTACATTTATTTGCAGATTTATTGAAGAAATATATCTGATACAATACAGACTCAAGCCTTATGAGTAGGAATAAAGAATAAATATATGACATACAATGAATGTACTAAGTTTCCTAAACTATATGAGAAGACTAATGATGATTAGAAGACTAAATAATAATAATAATACCTCAGTAATAAAAATCCTCTAAATAAAGAAAACCCAGGATCTGATGCATTGTAACTAAATTGTGCCATACATTTATAGAGATTTTATATAAAAATCTCTCAAGTTCTTCTAATCCACTGAAAAGAATGGAACACATTAAATGTATCTTATAAAGCCAACATTCTTCTGTTACAGCCAAAGATAGTACACAAAAGAGCAGTGACAAGTCAACATTCTTTATGAACAAATGCATGAACATTCTTAACAAAATGGTAATAAATCAGACAAAATGAAACACCACAGGAAGAATATGTAATATATATTCTATATATGATAAATAATTTGCTATATATATGAATATATACATAAACACATATTACATAAATATATTCAAAAATATATACTAAATGTATTTTATTTTATTATGTATATTATACGTCATATGTCCTGTCATGTCATATTGTATGTCATATGTCATAATATATATAACATCTCATATAATATATATATCATATATCATATATCATAACATAGATTATATATAAAATAATATATATTGTATATTACTTATTAAAGTAATATTATGTATCATATAATATATAAATATGTTATATTCTATTATATCATATATATTATATCATATATAAATATATATTATATCATATATAATATATAAATATTATATTATATTGTATCATATATAATATATTATTAAACATTTATTAATGTTAGATACAATGTGTCATGTGTCATTTGTTATGCATTATATGCTATATATTATATGTTCCATATTATGTGTTGTATATTATGTATTGTGTATTTTATGTTATGTGTCATATGTATAATGAGACTGTAAACATGGTTTTACTAAATATTTTATGGAGAAACTATAATAATTTTTTATATCTCAGAGGCTAGAAGCAGAAAATATAATTCATAGCTCAGTCCATGAATAAAACTTTACAAAAATACTAACTCTTAGTGATGACATTACAGGAAAGATAAAGGCTAATATCTCTCAGGAATGTAGTTATGAAAATGTTCAATAAAATCTAGGAATTCATAAAAACACACTATCTCACTGGTAAATGGAGTTTAAGTATTCAAAAACTACTTTAATATTTAATATTAAATTAATTTTAATATTTAAAATTCAATTACTAAAACCCATTATATCAACAGGTTACAGAAGAATATTAACATGATATGTAAATAAAAGCAGAAAATCACTTGAAAATAATGTGACACCTTTTAAGACAAAATAAAAAAAACTAGTAATAAAGGGAATCTTCTTCCATTTAATAAAGAATATATGTATATATATATATATATATTATATATGTATATTATATATAAACATACACACACACACACACACACACACACACACATATATATATATATATATATATATATATATATGAACGTTAGCTTAGCAAGGATATTCCAGCTCACCATATAAGAAGTTGTAGTTAATGAAATTAAACAAAGAAAATAAATAAAAAGAAAAGTCTGTAGACTAGAAAGCAATAATTAAAGCGTATTTTTTTAGATGGCACAGTCATTATTTTAGGGTTTTCCTGCTGTGAACAGACATCATGGCCAAGGCAAGCTTTATAAAGGACAACATTTAATTGTGGCTGGCTTAGAGGTTCAGTCCATCATCATCAAGGTGGGAGAAGGGCAGCTTCTGGGCAAGCATGGTGTAGGAGGAGCTGAGAGTTCTACATCTTCATCTGAGGGCTGCTAGTGGAAGACTGATTTCCAGGTAGCTAGGATGAGAGTCTTAAAGCCCACACCCACAGTGACACACCTACTCAAACAAGGCCACACCTGCTTCAACAGGGTCACACCTTCTAACATTGTCACACCCTGGACCGAGCATATACACATCATCACAGTCATTTAAGTAAAGTATAAAAACATATAATTTAGCTTACTGGAACAAAGCTATGTTAATGGTTACATGACTAGGCTATTAAACATGTAGATTGTACTATACAGAGCAGTATGAAAAGGTATAATTTGAATTGAAAATAATACATATTATAAAATTAAATACTTAGTCATAAATGTAGCTGATATGTGCAACATTTAAATGAGGTAAACACAAATCTGATTCAAGATATCAAACAATCTAAGTACAGAGAAAACCCATACAGTCAAGATGTAATATGTTCCCACACTGACCTATAGGTTCAACATACACTCTGTCAAACCAGTAATCCATTTCATGAATACTAATAAGGTGATTATAATGTTATCAAATGCAAGACCCAGTATAGCTAATACAAAATTGAAGAACAAAGCTGGAACATTGACACTAATCAATTTCAAAACATAATATAAAATGTTCTAATAAAAGCAATGAGATATTAGTAAAATAACAGACAAATAGAGTAATAAACCAGAATAAAGAGCCCAGAAAAAAATGCATATGAATGTATTAAGCTTGTCTTTAACAAACTCCTAAAGACAATATAATTTAGAAAAGAAAGTCTTTAAAATATGATTCTGAAATTTTACTATATAAAACTTGTTTTGTATTTAAAATTTCATTATTACAAAATCATAATATCAACAGAATATAGGAAAAAAGTAACATGATAATATCAACAAAAGCAGAAATGTTACTTGAAAGTAACATGACAGCCTTTAACAAAATCAGTAAACTGGCAATAAAGAGGAACTTCCTCCAATTCATAAAGAATATTGATGAAAACCCACAATTAACTGGAAGCATTAATTAAAAACTTGTTTTCTTGGATGCTACAGTCAACTATGTAAAAAATAAGAACAAATATTTAATCCTATTGAAACAAAATTATATTAGTGGATATAAGACTACGCTATTAGACATCCTGTAAAGAATTCCTAAAATAGAACTGATTTCAGCTAATTCACAAAATTAAGTTAAAGTGTATCACAGACTTTAGTGTTAAACATAAAATTATGAAATTACTGGGTCTGAAGACTTGGCTCAGCAGTTGAAAGAGAAACTGGGTACTCTTCCAGAGAAACTAAGTTCCATTCCCAGGACGCGTGTACCTGCTAACCATAATCTGTAACCCCAGTTTCAGAACATCTGCTGCCTTCTTCTCGATCCATGAATAATGCACTCACTCAGTGCACAGACATACATACAAAACTCTCACACACATAAGGTAAAGTGAAAATAAGTTAAAAATTGTAAAATTCCTGGAGTATAACATGGGAACAAATAGATGACTAGTGTCAAAAACGACTATAAGAGTACAACATTAGAAACATGATACATGATATAAATGTTTGTATTCTGTGAAATATACTATCTTCAGAGATGTAGCTCTTACTGGGCTCCTCATGGTCCAGTAGATAGACACACAGCAAGGCAAAACTTGACACCATTGCTTAGACTCAGTGCCTTTAAAAGAAAATAGTTCATAAAACAGGAGAGGAGCTGGACAAGGGATATAGCAGAAGTTGTAAAGGAGGGGATCTGGGCTAGATTTGGTTAAATATCATGTGGATGCATAAAATTACTAAGCAATACATTTTCAAAGAGAAAGAATAAATAAACAAAAGGCAAAAAACATACCCAAAACAAAAGATCCATAAAAACAAAAATGTACATATGAGAAAAATTGCAAATTAGCTAATAAATGTAGAAAGAAGGACCAAGAAACCAATATCCTCCATCTATTATAGGGCTTCTCAGATATTGTATTATGCTAATAGGAAAAACATTTAGACTCTTATATGTTGTATAATATTTTATTGATTTTAATGCAAACAATAGAAGTGTATATTAGAATTATTAGCTCTGAGAGAAATAGATAAGATGAAGATACAAGTGAACTAAAGTTTCATCTTCAAATAAAATAGTGAAATGTGTCATTTGTAGTTACGATGTAATGAAAGGAAATTTCAAAATGTCTTTTTATAGACGTTACGACTAAGTTAAATATGGGTCAGACGCTGATTTTAATGATTTGCCAACAATTAAAAAAAATAAAAATAGTA
The DNA here is from genome assembly GCF_004785775.1 of Grammomys surdaster. Taxonomy (NCBI): domain Eukaryota; kingdom Metazoa; phylum Chordata; class Mammalia; order Rodentia; family Muridae; genus Grammomys; species Grammomys surdaster. Next base: position 3,044,966 of record NW_021620876.1, read on the forward strand.
AATAAAGCAAAACTACAACGATAGTATATTCAACTAAATTTTTGCCTAGAAAGTCACTGTCATTTTAGATGTGAGAGGGGTCTGAGGAGGACTTGGGTAAATCCCACAGTGCCTGTGCTCCAGACAGAAAACCTGGCTCATGCTCAGGTGCTCAGTGAATGAACACTGGCCTGCTTCAGTGTATCAAGTAAGGCTTGTGCAAACCTTGCCCTTCTTTCTCATTCCTCTGGCTTATTAAAAACTGTGGGATTACATTCCTAAAGCTAGCCACCACCATCTATCCCCTAATTTGCCCACTTTTCTTCCTCCTGAGGCTGACTGCCAAGGTCCAGCTATCAAACATTGAAATCCAGCAATCAAAACTCCCCTTTGGCTGACCTAATTAACATGACCAATCAAAACATACCACTACATCCTAGCCCATTCTAATACAGACCTACCCTTTTTCTCCTTTTAAAAATTTCACCTGCAAGGTCATTTGCTGCTGTTTTTCTGCCTGAGTCTGAAAGCAGCCAGTTTAACTTTTCTTCCCTGCTTAATAAAGGATCGCTCTGTGAAAACAGATGTTGTGGATAATGCCTAAGTTAGGTATCAGAAGGCACCCTTGCTGTGTGGGGGCTTCTTCACATAGACTCCAGTTGCTCACAATAGTGACCCTGTGGAAGTGGATTATAGATCAGGAGGATAGAGGACAGAGCCTTACAGGCCACAATATGAAGTCTGATGTATTTTATGATGAAAGTGGGAGGAGATGAAGGGATTTAAACCAGTGGGAAGAGAATCTGCTTTGTGTTTAGAAAGCCAACAGAGTGAATAGATGGACTAAAGGGTTACACCAGGTTCCTATAACATGTAATGGATTGAATTCTGAAACCCTGTATTTATGGAAACTAAACCAGGCATGGTTGTGATGCTTAGTGTTGTCAACTTAACAGAATGTAGAATTACTTGGGAAGATTCGTGAGATTATCTTGACTATAGTCATTGAAATGGGAAGATCCAACTACTGTGGGTGGGACCACAGTCTAGGTACATTTAGAAATAGAACTCAGGAACAGAATTGACTCATTGTTTTTGGCTTCCAGATTTCCAGATGACCAGCTGCTTCAGGGTCATGCATCCGTGATTACACTGCCATGATAATCTGTGTCCATGACCTGTGATCCAGAATAAACCGTTCCTCTCTTCAATTGCCTTTGTTGGGGTATTTATCACGGTAACAGGAAATGTAACCAATGTTGGCAGACCTGGAGCTGAGAAGGGGTGGAAACGTGCCTAAAACTCCGGATTTGCTCATCCTGAAAGCCTAGGGAATTTGACTGTTTTCCTGCCTTGTTGGGTGCCAACAGACCCCAGCAGATAGGCTTCCCTAGCATAGACGTGACTCAGTGCATGTAGCAATTAATAAGCTCATGTATCTCCAGAATGATGAGGGATGGTTTGCATTTATCTAGTAAGGACTTTATAGTCACTAAGTCATCTTGCTAGGTTATTGTTGCTGGTACTGTTGTTGTTGTTGCTGCTGCTACTGCTGTTGTTTTAACTTTATAAGCACTCATTTAAGAAACGTTGGGTTTTTAGAGTGTTGGAATTATTAAAGACTATGGGGACTTTTAAAGATGTATTGAGTGAATTTTACACTTCAACATGGCCACATGCCTAAAGAGACAAGGTAAAATGTCAGTGGCTTAGAAGTAATATTTAGCTATCAAGTTGTCAAGGGTGGCTAGTGTCACTTGAACGGAACCTTGAATCTCCTGGTTGATGAGAGTCTGGGCGTATCTTGTTTACATGAGTAAAGGTGGGAAGACACTCAGTATGGAGATCACAACGCCATGGTTGACATATCATTCTATAATAAGCAGAACTGAGTAGTAGTACATACTCAGTTTCTTTGCTTCCTGATTGCCAACGTCATGAGCTATGGAAAACTGCTACACATTTCTATACTGTGGCTTCCTGGTCATGATGGATGTTCCCTTGAACTGTGATCTAGAATAAACCCTTTGTCCCTCAGTTTCTTTTGTCATTCTGTTTAACCGTAGCAACATAAATGTTGGCCAGGATGATTCTTATTTCTAAATTGGTTCTGATGAAAGAAAGGAATACACATCAGAGTCTGAATAGCAGTATGGTGGTGATGATGTTAACAATTCTCAAAAACAGCAGTGGTACAATTATATTTCATGATTTTTGCAGCATAAACTTTGAATTCTCTTTTCTACAGCTTCAGTGTGAGATGGCTGTAGAAACTTTTTAAGTATAGATGTCACACAGGACAATGAGTAAATGAATCTAGAATTAAGAAAGACGATAGAATGAAGGTAGGGGTTTGGTCATCAGTGTGAAAGTGATTCTTAGAGCTAAAAGGAACTCACTTCAGAGGACAAGCAGGTAATAAGCCCAACTGATATTCATTCATTAATTCTTGTGTGCATGGCATTTACTAAACACACTTCACATGTTTAAGTTGGGAGTTCACAGACCACCTCTGCTTCTAAGACTTGCTAGGAAACCTCATAGAACTCAGCACACAGCCGTGTTTATGGTTGTGATTCATTGTAAGAAAAGGACTCAAAACAAAGCTAGCAAAGGGAAAGGGCACATAGAGCATCCTCTATCTGGTGTGTCCAAGATTTTGGCACTACGACATGATATTGCCTTCTACATAGTTTATGCTTAAGAATCATGCAACCAAGTCACAATAAATATGCAATAAATTTCTCAACGTTTTAAGTTTATAAGTTTATATTGGGCCATACTGATGGATATCCACATCCTTGCCTACCAGGGAAAATAGGGGAGGGCAACCTCTCCCAGTAAAGTGACAGAATGAGCTTAATTATCTCATGAGTGAGTTGCAAGTGAGAGAGTTGCAATAATAGCAAGAGAGGAGTGAGATGTTGGCATGCAGGGTATAATTTCTAGATAGCCAGAATTGAAAGCTTTCATTAGAGCTGGGAAGGGTAGGGGGCATGCATCAGCAACTTCTGCTTGGCTTCAATGTAATATCCAGCCATGCTGTGTTCACATCACAGATCATGCTGTTTTCACTAATAGTATAAGTACAAGAAGTGGTGGGAATGGTACTTGAATCCAAGTTCCTGGATACTAACAGGAGTCTATAACTAGACCCTTCTATGGATGAGACATCATGTCTGGTATGTTAATTCATTTTAGTATATGTCTTAAATAATTTGATATGGCTCCAGAAATCTCTCAATTAGGTCTGATTTTTTATTTTCCAGTGAGTAAAAGGAGCAAAAACCCACTCAGCTGCCAAAAGATAAATTTAGAAATTTCCGGCATCAAATATGCAGAAACTTGAGGTGTTTCAGGGAGGAGTATCTTCAGGAAGAACAGATTGTAGTGGGGTGAAAGAACCAAGCCTTGGGAAAACCAGCATTTGATGGTAAGTAGACAGTCCCATACACATACTTACCTCCCCCCGACCCCAGTTTTTTTTCTTTGTTTGTTGTTTGTTGTTTTCCTTATGACAGGTTTTCTCTGTGTAGCCTTAGGTGTCCTGGAACTTGCTCTGTGAACCAGACTAGCCTCAAATGAACAGAGATACACCTTCCTCTGCTTCCCAAGTGCTGAGATTAAAGGTGGTGTGCCGCCACCAGCAAATATACTTACCTTATTTTAATCTAAACTGCTCTTCCTCTATCTTGTACATTATAATAACTGCCATGTTTTCTTTATAAATTGCTATTACTTCTCCTAAGTGGCATCACGGCATTTCTTCCCTGGAATGTCTTTCTTCATATCGCTGTTGCAATCTGCCTCTTAATAGTTTTAAGTTTTATTTCATTTGTGCATCAGCATCACTCCCAAGCTTCCAGCTGCTGAAAGGCTGGATGCGCATCTTTCTCCATGCTCTACCACCAGCATCTAGCTCAGTCTCCAAAGTACAACAGTTGCTCAAGAAATGCAGGAGCCAGGGAGAGGAGCAAAGGAGGAGATGAAGAGAGGAGGACATGAGGAAGGGACACAAAGAGAAAGGGAGGAGAAAATTCAACTGAGAAAAAGTAAAATAAAGCAAAAAAAAAAAAAAAAAGAAACGGTGTTGGTGAATGTGTATAAACATTCCTGTAATGTAAGGGATCTAAGAGCTCCTAGGATTGGAAAGATTTTAGGCATGTGCATATTTAATTTGCCTTTGACTACCTTGTGCTATACAAATGACTCCAGAAATCCTGCTTTGTGTTTACACAGGTACTTGAAAATGCATGGATGAAATAGTCTAGATAATGTTTTATTCCTCTTTCCACAGAAGGCTGTCATAACCTAACTAAAATTCAACATTTCCTGAAAAGAAAATGAGAAGAACATTTAACAGAACAATATATTTATTTTTGATTAAAAAAATCCTTTATTTTTTTATATTTTTTCATCAAATTTTGATTTTAAGTTTGTGGAAGAAAATTGGTATGGAAATCTTGAGAATTTAATATTATGTATCTGAGATGGTGTTATTTCAATAATATAAGATTGTTAACCATACTAGGAGGAAAAATGTTGTATGTAAGCTGAGCATTCAACCATTCATTTGCAGAATTCTCATGAGAATCCAGATGAACTGTGGGTGAGTATTAATCAGGACTTGCCTAGAAAACATGGCAGAGCTATTGAGGCTAGGCATCTGGCCAGGATGGGGAGGCCCTCCACTGTTAGATCCACATGAAGTGGTCCATGGTAAATAATCTTCCTCAGGCTGCAGTGAATGAGACCCCATGGAAACCTGGCAGAGTCAGTCAACCACAGCTCCACAGTTCTTCCGTGCTCACAGATGTTTCCTGCCTTCTGCACCCCATGCAGCCTGCACTGAAGCCTCTGTGTTTTCTTGTAAATGCATCTGCTGTGGTTGGACAATTTCTCCATCATTAAAAATGAAGCTATAAAGAATTTGTTAGAGAAAACACTGAACATAATTTAATGACTATATACGTCTCTATTGCTGGATTTGTTTTTGTTTGGTTTTGTTTTGTAGACATGGTCCTCATTATAGATAAATTGATTTCACCTAACTGGCAAGAAGACAAACTAAAACAGTCTCTAGGAAAGTGGGAGGGATTCTTGATCCATGCATTGGTAGGCTTAAGTTACAAACTTAAGAAATGTGTGCCAGACATCTACTATCATGCTCAACTTGCTTATTTTAGAGAATGTTCCCTATCTGAGATCTCATTACTTGTTTACTCTCCACTATTGGAAAGTGTAAACAAAGTCATGGCTTCCTCAGATTAGCACTCTGCCATTGTAGCATGAGCAACAGCTTCTGACTTCCCAAAGCGCTATAACTAAATGACTTAAACATCAGAGAGAAATTTAAGATAACTGTATTAGTTACATTTTCATTGCTATCATAAAACATCATGACCAAGGCAACTTATAAAATGAATAATTTAATCATGCTCACCATTTAAGAGGGTTGAAATCCATGATTGGGGAACGAAAGTATAACAACAGGAATAGCTGAGAGCTCATATCAAAACCACAAGCAGAAAGCAAGAAATAACCCCTCCTCCAACAAGATCACACCTTTGTATCCTTCCAGTAGGGTTCCACCAACTGAGGAATAAGTCACATATATGAGCGTAGATTAAGTGGCCATTCTCATTCAAACCTCTACAAGCATATATATGGAGTCGGTTACAACCTCATCCAACTACTGAAAAAGAAAGGTTCCCTGAACTCTACCTGCTTTAAAAAAGAGCACACTGCCACATCATATTCCTTGTCTGTACTGTGTATTTCTATTTTATTTATTTATTTTTTCAAATCGTAATTTTTACTTATTCACACAGGGGTTATAAACACAAAAAGGCAGGACGTGGGGAAGGGGATCCAGAACCCCCTCTGACTGGTGATCTGAATTCATGCTTAGGCTGCGAGGCTAAGCACTGCAAGGGAATATAAATAAAAGTTAAAAATATCTCTCTGGGTTCCCTGAGGGACAAGCCTGACTGCATAGGGGTTGATGTCAAAAGTATCCCCTCTCCAGGAAAAAGACATCGGGATGGGTATGGCTCTCATACCTCACTGGACAACGACAGGGGGACCGGAGCCATTACTGTGTATTTCCTAGTGGACAAACATGCTTTGATAGACTGTAACTGCCATTTTCTGTCCCATGTCCTTAATAATATTAAAAAATGTATTTTATTACATTTATTAAGTTCGATTACAGTTAGGATATGGGTGTCTCAGGTCATGATCCCATTTTGCGAGCCCTCTTCCTGTAAGGATCTATATTTTTATCTGTATGCTTATTTAGATTAATTATAAGCCCTCACCTTTGATACAGTCTCTTAGTTTCATTAAAAATTGAGCTTTTACTTGCCATGGCCTTTGTGACTGGGAATGCTACTGGTTATTTGTTGGGAGCCGCCACGAGAGCTGACAAAGTCCGCCATCGCTAGGT
>NW_021620876.1:3051402-3054742 GCF_004785775.1 Grammomys surdaster
TGTGTATGTTTTTTGCCGGCGATACCATTACGCGCGCGCCCCGCACAGTTATTCATTGTACGTTAAAGATACATGAAAGATAGAAGAAGGCTTGTATCAGGTGTTTTAAGCTCCATTAATCATAGGAGGGCTTAGACCTCAAATTTTGCCCACGGATAACCTAGGAAATATTCTGAATTTTGTTCTTTTTAGTTTTTAAAACAGAGATCTTTCACATAAAGCTCAATGTTTTCATTTTTTTCTAAAAAGAGAATAATCAGATTAGCCACATGTTCTCCTACTTTACCAATACACTTGGGCTGCTCTTCTTGCCTTCCTTAAGACGGTGTAGCCACTCCTCTTTTGACTGTTCCCAGCTTAAAATCTATCATCTACTCTTGTCACCACCAGACATCTGTGTCCTTTCCGTTACTTTGAGTGCTTAACTAGAAGGCTCAAATTTCAGTTCACAGCCCCTTAAAATTGCTGAAGCTACGATATTATTTCTTCAATCAAAGTGGCTATTGTAGGATCTCCTCCCGGATCCATAGCAGTTGACTAGGTTTCCAGTATTAAGCATTATTTCTCTCCTTTTAAGTAGTCTTGAGTATACCGTATAACCAAGCTGTACCACTACTTGGCATAAACCATTGCATTTGTTATTAAAAACAGAAAGAAAAGGCATAGTACAAATGAAATGAAAAGGAAATTAAGAGGAAGAGACGGGTTCTACACAATTCTTTCTACATGGACCTGTTGCTTGTTAGACATGGCTTCTAACTCGAAGTCCCTTTGAACTGGAGGAGTGCTGTTTTCTAGTCATAAAAGGCAAATCTCATAGAATATATAATATGACATAAACATATAGCACTGATCATATTTATTGGAACCATATTTGTCTATAGCAAGGAATCTGAAGCCCAAAGTAAGTGAATTTGAGGGATACAATCCCTGCTGCTAAAAGACAACTCACACCCACTTTACATGCTCACATTTTCTTAGCACATTTTAGGAGGAGCTAATGACTCTTTCTTCAGGATGCTCATGTTGGACTCTTTAGCTGTGAAAATCAGAGGAAAATGCTTTGCAGTGTAGCAACTTGATTTATTTTTACCTTTCACTTAATGAGAATTGTCAGGCCTGGTACAGGCACTACTGATAGAAAAGTAAGGAAAATGTTCTCCTCCCTAAGGAAACTGTCAGTAAGATATCCATCACCAGTCTGTGAGGCGACCAAGATGGTGACACAAGGATCCAGAAAGGAAGACAATAATAAAGCAGACAGTGCACTTGTGCTCCTTTTTTTCAGAATTTAGTTTTATATTTTATTTGTGTGTGTGTGCGTGTGTGTGTGTGTGTGTGTGTGTAAGCACAGGTGTGTGCAGCTGCCCACTGAGGCCAGAAGACATAAAAGATAAAAGTCTCTGTATTTGGAATTGAACATGGTTGTAGGCCGCTGAATTTGTGTGCTGGGAACTAAATCCCAGTCCCAGAAAAAAATAGCAAGTGCTCTTAACAGCTGAGAGTCTCTCCACTCCCTCCTGATTTCTTCAGTCATCTAAACACATCAGTGTACAACATTCAAGTATTACTGAGGATGAGTCATTGGTACAATGAAACCAGGATCCTCCTTACTCATAACTTTCACTCTATGTTTTAAGATTCACTTCCTACCTCACATTATAAGCTTGTATTTTGAACTACCAGGAAGACAAACAGTTAACTAGAAATAAAACTTCTTGAACTTATTTGATCATGAATATTTTTGGGACAGATGTTAACAAACACGATGAAAGGTCAAGAGACCATAATAGGTACTTCAGCAACCTATAAACAAATAGATTCAAAAGAGATACTTCTTACCAGTGAGTAGCAAGTGTAAGCACTTCTCCCAGGCTGCCAAGCACGAGGCTATCAGTGATACCTAAAATAACCCAGGCACAGTGTCTGTGGCTTTCTGCTTTCCATGAACACCTCAGATGACCATTGGTACTTAGTGCCTTCTACATGAGATTTGAGGTTTAAATGCTAAACAATGAACATGTAAAATATATATATATATATATATATATATATATATATATATATATATATAATCAAATATATTTATTTGTTTTTATCTTACTGCAATCATCTTCACACTCTTAAAAATATCTTCTCATGCTTCCAAAAATAGCCTCCCAAGTCTCACATGAGTTGGTGAGGGGATTCAGAAGTCTTCCATACATTTCACAGCTCCTTAAAAAGCCTTAGTAACAGGAACCATGAAACACCTTCAGTGTCTGCATGCCTGTGTTAGCTTTTCCCTGTTGAAGAACAGATGTACTGTGTGAGTTATCAAATGAAATAGTGGGAAAGGGAGAAATGGTAATGGCACCTGAAGTTAATGCACAGTGGCATAGGAGACCCCAAGCTCTGACCTGCCTGTCCTACAGCCCATTCTCATTTCCTCTCTAGTGCTTCACTGCTCGGTATCGAGGCAGGGACTGAAGCTGAAAACTGCTGCTTGTCCAACTTCTGATCATGAATTTTATCATCCTGAAACAGACTATGCTCTAGCTCCAAACCCAACCTATCCCTGCCTTTTGCCAGAACCAATTTTATCTTAAATATTTTTAAGGAAACATATCCACAGCATCAAGGCAATATGGTACAAAGGAAAGCAATCCACCTCATGACCAGAAAACAAAAAAGTGCAGTCCCTCAATTAACTAAAGATGTCATAGTACCAAACTGGAAAAAAAGCAAGGAGGCTTTTGGGGGAGCATTCCATATCTAAACTATAAGACTATATAAAATTATCCTGATCATTGGGGCTATTACAGGCAAAATTTCTAGATAGATTTGAAAAGAAATTACCAGAATATGAGATATTTATACAAATATTTTATAACATAAAGCTTATTAGAATAATTCTTCTAATATAGAACAAACATTACAATGAATAAGACATTCACATACATACATATTCAAGTGTATGGATGTGAGTGTGTGTGTGTGTGTGTGTGTGTTTGTGTGTCTATCTGCCTTTCTGTCAATCTGTCTTCTGGCCACATTGGACACCTGCACACATAGGTGATTCTACACACACACACACACACACACACACACACACACTTGTGCATATAGACACAAATAGTTAACAACTTCCTCCATTACTTTTTATAACTACATAGTGCATCTGTTCTTCAACAGGGGAAATATGTATATGTGTGCATTTGCTTACCTCTGCTTGTACATACACAATATATACAAGCACCAGTGTGTGTGTAAATTCCCACTGAGAAGATGTGTGTGTGTGTGTGTGTGTGTGTGTGTGTGTGTGTGTAGAGAGAGAGAGAGACAGAGTCAGAGAGAGAGG
>NW_021620876.1:3054842-3083716 GCF_004785775.1 Grammomys surdaster
GGAGGGAGGGAGGGAGGGAGGGAGGGAAGAAGAGAGAGAGAGAGAGAGAGAGAGAGAGAGAGAGAGAGAGAGAGAGAGAGAGGTTTCATTCAGACTGCTTGGAATTAGAAATTCAGACTTGTTAGAGATCTGAAGCCTTTGTGCAGAGATCATTTGCTCCCTTCTCACCTAAGCTGTACTGAAAACAACTATTTTATTGACAAACAATAATGATGTACTTATGGAATATGATATAACATTTTACACATGTTTACATTGTATAATAATTAAATTGGACTGGTTATTAGACTCATTACCTTTTAAACTCATTTCTTTATTGATGAGGGATATTTAAAGTGTACTCTAGTGAGAATTTTGAAATACATAAGTTAGCTACACTCACTGTGCCATGCAATAGCTATTGAATGCTTTCTGCCATCTAGCTGAGGAGTCTGACCTTAGATGTACATGTTTCACTGAGCAAATACAATCCCCCTGTGATGCTGGTTGAGTTGTCTTCATCTGTGATCCTGACATGCCTTGGATAATACAGAACTTCACAGCAAGGGTTGTCCGTTTATTTATTTGGTTTACTTATTCACTTGACATCTTGCTCACTGTCCCCCTCCTGGTCACCCCCTCCCACAATCCTTCCCCACCTCCACTCCTCTTTTTCTCCTCTGAGCGTATGGAAGTTTTATCCTGTTCCTTTGAGGACCATTCCACAGAGAGGAATGGATAAGCCAGAAGTTACTTCTCATTTCCTCAAACTCTAACACTTAATATTTCTCCCACTACAAATGTCAGCATCTACCACTCATTTGCCAAGAGAATCCATTACTTTCTAGTAAGAAAATCATGGAAAGGTGTATATTAGTTTAACATTGTCACTTATATTTCAAAATATTAAGAATGTACATCAGTACTTCAAAATCCTAGTTGTTGTTAATGCTTGCTGCTAGAACATACGGTTTAGTGTTGTAATAAAGCAGCACAAATTTGCTTTGAAAAAATATTTTGACATATTTTCTTATTGTTTGATCTCCTTGAGATTATGTTGAGGAGTCTAGAAGCTTCACCAGACTCTCAAATAAGTTTAAGATGCATAAATCATTGAAAACCCTATATAATCTTGGTTATATTTGGGCTGCCAAGTCTGTTTAGATGCTTTTCTGTATTTCCACATGCCTATGGGCACCTCTATCCAAGTCTACCACTAGCTGCCATTGATTTCTTGTTTACTCCTCTAATAACCAGAACAGTAAGTGGAATGAAAGATATACACATGAAAACCCTTTTTGCAGATGAAAGGAAATGGCAGAAGAAAATGTGTCCCTAAGGTAGGCAACAAACCAGGGAGTGGCTACAGTTTTTACTGGACTCAGTCCTCATCAACACCAATCAAAGGAGTGAATTCTCATCCGTTAGTTCAGGAGCCCTTAAAGTTACACTAGAATATAGAATCTTCATATTTCCCCAATATACTATCATTATCTTATTATTATATTTAAGTCTATATTTTATCAGAATTGTCATCATATGTATGCAAATATAAGCATACAACCATACATATTCTAATTCATCCCTCAGTATCCACAGGAATTGGTTCCAGAACCCACTGGAAACAAACAAATCCATTGATGGTCATGTCAAATGTAGAAATGATGGAATATTTGTTGGTAAGTCTTGAAGAATACAGCCGAAGATTCCTCCTCGCACGATAGGAACTTAATATCATAAACTAGCTTATATAAAGCAATCAAACCAAAAAAATACTATGGGAAATTAAATGAAAAAGATACATTTGGAAAGAGGCCAGATGTTTATTTCCGTCTTAAGGAAGAGGGCTAGGCTTTGACCAAAGGAGCACAAGGACACTAATATTGTGAAGTTTATTTAGTAGACTGTTTACTTTTTATTAGTTGAATTTTTACATTAGAAGTTCTGTTGCTGGGAAAACTGATTTACCTGTCAAAAATATGTCTTTTTCCCCCAGCCATTAAACCCACTACAGTATTCATTACAACAGTGTACATACAGAAGATATTTTAAACTTTTGATGAAATAAGCTGGTGATTTGCTGTGTGTACCCACTTTTCATCACCAGTAGAATGACATAGGAACAAATGGTAAGTGTAGAGAACTTTAAGCAGCTGATTTAATATTTCATATTCAGCCCAATATAACAAAAGGTACAAGAATCACTAGAATTAGCTGATACTTCATTACTCCTTTAGCTTCAAATGATCTTTACGCCAGTAAGGCATTTTGCTAGTTTAGTGTTTTCAAGATGTTTCAATCCTATTTTTGCAGTAGATTCTGCTACTTACAAAACTCACTGTCAACCGGGCGGTGGTGGTGCATGCCTTTAATCCCAGCACTTGGGAGGCAGAGGCAGGCAGATTTCTGAGTTCGAGGCCAGCCTGGTCTACAAAGTGAGTTCCAGGACAGCCAGGGCTACACAGAGAAACCCTGTCTCGAAAAAACAACAACAACAAAACAAACAAATGAACAAAAAAACTCAAACAAAGAACAAAAAACAAAAAACAAAAACAAAACAAAAAACCTCACTGTCCTTGAATACCATTATTGATAAGAAAACCTACAGTTAAACACTGCTAAGTGAACAGTGTCTTGAACCAGAAACCCCATGTTTTGAGCTGTAATGCTAACTAATGAGGTGAGAACATTTGTACTATTGCAGACTTTTAATGCTTACTAAAGTTCTTCAGTTCTATGAAGCTGTGAAGTCAGAAGTAAAAGATGAAGTCTGACATCAGCATGATTGTGGCCGACTGTTGTCTGACCTGGGATAGCTACAGCATTACTTCCATCTTCTTGAACAGAACTACTTCAAAGTCAAATTTGATATCAAATGGCATGAGGTGTTCTCTGCAACCCAGAATACTATCAGCCAAACATTCCTGAAGCAATGTTCCTTACTGCATAATTCAGCTAACCTGCACAGAAAACTGAAAAGCACCAGTCTGTCTACACACACAGTGACTTTAGAAAGTAGAAAAATTAATATGGAATCATAAGAAATAAAGTCATATGCTTATCCTATGAGATAGGAGAGAGCACACATGTTTGAAAAATCATACATATGCTTTTGGAACATAAATATATATGAAGAAACTGGGATATTAGGTTTATATGCATATAGTTATATGACCTACATTACTGAAATTCAAGCCTAGAGAAGAAGGAACCATAGTAATCTGAAAATGTTATCATTACTAATATATCTATTTTCTGTTATTTTCTGTTTGTGCATACATGTGTGTGTTTTCACTCAAGTCTATTCATACATGTTTATACGCATATGCTTCTGTGTGCATGTACTATGGAGGCTAGAAGTTAGAATCAGGTGTTTTCCTCAGTCTCCAAGTAATGCTTGAAATTTTCCTGAATGCATATAATGCATTTTGATCAAATCTTCCCCTTCCTCTTCCCTCCAGCTTGTTTCCTTATCCCCTCATTCCCTTCTATTTCCCTTCCAATTCTATGCAGCAGTGTTTTGTAATGAGTTAATTTGTAGACATCTATATGTGCATAGGTGTAGCATCACACTGGAGTATGGGTAGCCTTTCAAGGACTGCATATCTGAATCAAACTGACTCTTCTTCCCCAGGAGCCATCAGTGGCCAATAGCTTCCCAGCTAGTGGTAGAGCACCTCCTTCATCGATACTGGCAATTTGGTTTTATCTTGCATATGTCTTGCAGCCCAGTGTCTTAAAAAGTAGCTGAAAATCAAAACACTATTTTTGTGTACATCATATGAGCACATAATCCAGCTAAGGGTCTGAAGGTGCTCACATTCACACGTATCAATACAACATAGCCAGAGCCAGTACCGTCTCTCCTTGGTAGACTAAAATAATTTGATATTTCTCAAATTTATGGGTGTATAAAAATCAAGTTGGGAATTTAAGTCTTTATTCTCGTAAGTCACCACTGGAGATTATGATTTGTGAAACCTCAGCTAATTGAAATGATCTTCATATTTTAAAATTTCTCTTCTTAACTTGTCATAGAAACCAGATGCTCTGTTTTAAGAAATGCCACAGGACTTACTATTTGGTTGAGGGAGGGGGCAGTTGTGAATCATTTGCATTGTTAGACTGTCTTCCTCCACCTCAATATCATCCACATTTTGGTGGATCTCTAATTAATTCTTCCTGGACATCATCTACAAGTTCTATTTCTAGATAATAACCATCCCATGCGAATGTACTAGGAGAGGAAAAAAAATCATATAGCACAACCAAATTTGCCCCTTTGTTTTATCCCTTTGATTACAAAAAAAAACCCTCATAAGGCCCTGAAATTCTAAGAGGGTTCACCAAAAAACAACAACTTAAGATTGACAGATTTCAAGCCATACTACAGAACAATAGCAGTAAAAGCCAAAGACTGGTATTGGCACAAAAACAGACAGGTTGATCAATGGAATTGAGTCGAGGACCCAGAAGTAAACCCATACATATGGATAATTGACGGGCTTTCTTTTCTTTTTTTTTTTTTAAAAAAGAAGCCCAAATTACTCAATGGTTAAAAAACAAAAAACAAGAAAACATCTTCTACAATTGGTCCTGGCTTAACAGGATGTCTGCATGTAGAAGAATGCAAATAGATCCATATGTATCACCCTGTACAAAACTCAGGTCCAAGTGGATCAAAGACCTCAACATAAAACAAGATATACTAAATCTGATAGGGAGAGAAAGTAGAAACTAGCCTTGGACATATTGACACCAACAGCTCACATATTATGATCAACAATTAATAAATGGGACCTCATTAAACCAAAAAACTTCTGTAAGGCAAAGAATGCTGTCAAAAGGCCAAAACATGAGCCTACAGAATGGGAAAAGATCTTCATCAATCCTACATCTAACAGAGGGATAGTGTCCAAAATATGTAAAGAACTCTAGAAAGTAGACAGTAACAGATCAAATAACCCAATTAATAAATGAAGTACAAAGCTAAAAAGAATTGTAAACAGAGGAATGGCTCATGATCGAAAAACACTTAAAGTAATGTTTAGCATTCTTGATAATCAAAATGACTCTGAGATTTCATATTACTCCTATCAGAATAGCTAAAGTCTAAAACTAAAGACAGCTCATGCTGGTGAAGATGTGGAGCATGGGGAACACTTCTCCATTGGAGATGGGAGTGCAAATTGGTACAGCTATTTTTGAAATCAATTTGATGTTTTCTCAGAAAATTGGGAATAGTTCTAACTTAAAACCAATCTATCCTACTCTTGCACATATATCCAAAAGATTTTTCATTGTGCCATAAGGATACTTGCTCAACTATGTTCATAGAAGCTTTATTCATTATAGTAAGAAATTAGGAACAACCAGGATGCTCTTCAACTGAAGAATGGATAAAGAAAATGTAAGGCATTAACCAGTGGAATATTGCTCTACTACTAAAAGCAAGGACATCATGAACTTTGAGGTAAATGAATGAAACTAGATAATATCATCCTGAGTGACATAAGCCAGATCCAGAAAGACAAACACTGTATTACTCATTTATTAGTGAATATTAGCTATAAAGTACAGGATAACTGTGTGTCTTAGTTAGGGTTTCTTTACTGTGAAGAGAAACCATGACCAAAACAATGTTTATGAAGGAAAACATTTAATTGGTACTGGCTTACAGCTTTAGAGGTTTAGTACATTATCATCATGGTAGGAAGCATGGCACCCTGTAGACAAACTTGGTACTAGAGGAGCCAAGAGTTATAATCTTGTCCCAAAAGCAGTCAGGAGAAGACTGAAAGCAGCAGAGAAGAGGGTCTCCTTTCCACACTGGGCAGAGTTTGAGCACTAGGAGCCCTCAAAGTCTGCCTACACAGTGACATATTTCCTCTAACAAAAGCACATATATTCCAACAAAGGCACACCTTCTAATAGTGACACTTCTCATGGGCCAAGCAGATTCAAACCACCACACTATGCTATAATACACAGATACAACAAAACTAAGTAGGACCCAAAGGAGAATACTTGACTCTCACTGAGAAGGGGAAATAAAATAGAAATGGAGGAGGGGTTGAAGGGAGGGAGACAACAAGGCAGGTGAGGGGGTGTGGAGGTAAAAGGAAGATCAAGCTTGGGGGGAAAGGAAGGAGAGAGAACTGAACTCAGTTAGGGAAAGACATCTCTATGACAAAATAGAAATTTCGAACAATGGAAATTCCTAGAAATCAAGCAAAGTGACCCTAGCTAAGTCTGCTAGCAATAGAGGATATTGAACCTAAAATGGCCACCTCCTATAACCAGGTAAGACTTCCAATGGAGGGATAGGGACACCTACCCAGCAATAAACCCTTCAACCTACAATTTGTCCTGACTACAAGATGTACAGGGATAAAGATGGAGCAGAAATTGTAGAAATGGTCAAACAATGACTGGATCAACTTGAGATCCATGCCAGGTGAGAAAGTGCACTCCTGACATTATTGATCAAGTCATTCTATACTTGCAGAAAGGGGCCTAGCATCAATTGTCATCTGAGAGGCTTTACCCAGAAGCTGATGCAAACAGATTCAGAGATTCATAGCCAAACATTAGAAAGAGCTAGGAAGCAGAGCAATGGAAAAGAGGGTGGAAAAATTAAAGGAGACAGAGTGGTCAAGGCCACCACAAGAAAACCTGCAGAATGAACTAAGCTGGACCCCTAGTGATTCACAGAGACTAAATCACCAGCCAGAGAGCATGCAGGGGATAGAACTAATGCTGTCTATATACATGTAATGGATATGTAGTTTTATGTCAATGTGGGTTCCCTAACAGTAGGAACAGGTACTGCCTGCCTTTGTATCCCTTTCCTATAAGTGGGTTTTCTTGTCTCGCCTCAATAGAAGTTGTACCTAATCCCACTACAACTTGATAGGCCAAGATGGGTTGATATCCATGGGAGGCCTCCTCTTTTCTGAAGAAAAATGGAGAGGGTGGAAGAAGGGGAGGTGAGAGGGTGGGACTGGGAAGAGGGGATAGAGGAGAAGTTTTGATGGGGGTAAAATAACAATAACAACACCAACAATAACAACAATAATAATGATCAGATTGACAGAAAATGGGTGGAATACATTTCACTTGACAGTATCCAAATCTAAGAGAAAAGTTCTTGGGACTGTTAAAGCCTTCAGAAAGATTCTACTTTAGATACATCTAGCCAAGGATTTATTTTATTTCTTTCTCATGACTATCTTGCCTAAATATACAAGTATTCCACTTAGAGAAGCCATGCCACTTGCCCCACCTCTTCATCAGATGACAGGATAGTACATTCCTAGAGTCTTCAGTCTAAAGTCTGACACTAATGGCCATTGTGTCTGGAATCTTGTCACAGATTTGATTAAATAATTTCTCAAAATGTTGAAAGTTCTTTGAGAAACCCAGCCTAATCCTTTCTCACTTTAAACTCTCATTTCATTGTTCCATTTGACCAGAAAAACCAGGATCATTAGCTAATGGCTGTTTTATTACTGTTGGGTTGTTTTGGAAAACAAGAACACTATGTTAATGATTAGCACTAGGGAGCTAATGGGGGAGACACCTTACTGTTAGGGTTAAATGACTGAGCTCTTTGAGGGCCAGGGCCAAGGAATGCCACAAATATCATACCATGAAGCAGATCTAAGCAGATAAGAGAGACAGAGACAAACAGAGACAGAGAGACAGACAAAAAGAGAGAGAGACACAGATCAAGAAACAGAAAGCAAGAGACAGAGAGGACAGGAGACAGAGAACAGGTCTTGTTGGTGGGGATCTTCTAAAGAATATGTGTGTCATTTTGGGGAGCTGATAATGACATAGCTTAGTCACTGCAAGAAGGCTGTGGCTAACACCTACTATTTCCACAACTTATTCCAAAAGACTTGGTTATGCTCCAAACTCAGCTGATGTAAAAATGCAAGCATTTCTCAAATTTGAGTCAAGAGGTGAAAATAATGTAGCAGATTACAAACAACTTTGGGATGTCACATATCAATTGACATTCACAGGGAATGTCTGATAAATGAAAGTGCAAGAAGACCATGTGCGTCCTCGGAGACACTGACCTCTAAGTTGCCAGAGGAGATTGTGGTCTCAACATGTTGTCATCCACATTGGCAGTGTTTGTGGCACTTGTCATGCTCACACAGAAGAAAAATAATGTAAACAGTTTACATTGACATCCAGTCATGGTGAGTCTATTTAAAGACTCAGCAGTCTTTAAATGTGTGATGCAAAGTAGAAAAATAACATTAATCAAGTATGTATGTCAGAGGATAAGTGAATCACAGAATATTACAATTAAAATTTTTATAGTCCGATGGGATTAGGTTTGAAATAAGGTTTTTCTTACACTAGTAATGTGGGTAAAAATCTTAATAATAATAGACTCTATTGAACAGTATGAAATGCTTTAACCATTATAAATGGTTCAGCTGGCTAAAGTCAGCTCTCTTTTGGTTAAATAATTTCTGTAAGTATTTAAATGAAACCACAAGTTAGAAAGTACAAAATACAATGTTTGAAATTCAGTAGTTAACACTGTAAATGCTAAATCTTCTAATATGTTGCATAATTCCTTTCTATTTTGTTTCAGGAGGTTTAATATTCTTAAGACTTGTGAAATAATTTCCCCTCTAAAAAGAGAAAGAAAGAAAGGAAAAGAAAAAAGAACCCTAGCTATCTTGTTTTAACCAACTTAAGGAGGATATATGACAGTAATCTATGTAGAGAGTCCAAACAAGGTTAGATGCTAGAAGGTGAATAAATACACAGGAATTTAAGACATGTCTGAAAAAGAAACCAAAATGCTTCAGTTTTCCCTGTTAGTTCCTCTACTGCGTTATCCCTGTTGGTTATCTTTATGTTACTGTAAGAAAGTAGCTGAGGTAATCAGCTTAAAAAAGGGGAAGGCTCATTTTCACTTCCTTTTTTTCTGAAATCTGTGCCCATGATGCTTACTGCCCTTCCCCTCCCCCACTGTTCTGTTTGAAACACAATGGTGTGTGTGTTTGAGGGACCACATGCCCTTCAAGGACAATCTCTCAATAAACAGAAGATCTTAGATATGTCCTACCTTTTACTTTATATTACTTCTCAGTAGTGCCTGGCTGGAGACTATGCCTTTTGTCCATGATTTTAGAAGACACTGAAGATTCAAACTGAAGAGCAATCTAAAATAAACAAAATCACAAACACACATATGTTGAGTGCACATTTACCAATCCCTCTTCCTTTAGATCCCATGTCACCTCTTTCTTCCCGATCCTTTCCTCATGCTGCTTCATCCCTTTGGTTAATACATTCAAAGGTTAGGATCTTTTTAATTGGTTACTTTATTTATTTGTATTTCAAATGTTATCCCCCCTTCCAAGTTTCTCCTCCACAAACCCCCACCCCCTCCTCTTGCTTCTATTTGGGTGCTTCCCACCCACCTACCCACCCACTTCTGCATCCTTGCCCTGGCATTCCCTTATGTTGGGTCATCAAGCCTCCACAGAACCAAGGGTCTCTCCTCCCATTGATGCCAGATAAGGCCATCCTCTGGTACATATGCAACAGGAGCCTCCATGTATACTCTTTGATTGGTGATTTAGTTCCTGGGAGCTCTGGGGGATCTTGTTGGTTGATATTGTTGTTCTTCCCATGGGGTTGCAAACCCCTTCAGCTCCTTCAGGCCTTCCCCTAATTCCTCCATCAGGTCAAAAGCAAATTTATTTAGAAGATTTTCACTACATCACTTAAATTATCTAATTTATTTTTAAATTGTAAAAGCAGGGCAGTAGTGACACACATATTTCATCCCAGCACTCTGGAGGCAGAGTCAGGCAGATTGAGTTTGAGGATAGGCTGGTCTAAACAAAAACTCTATCTTGAAAACATTTGGGAAAAAAATTATTCTTCATGTTCTAAAATGCAGATATCCTTGTTGGCTGTGTAGAACTGGATACACATATTTTAAAATGTGTGTTATAGCCGAATTTGTGTGGAATTTGTCTTAACTTGTTCCATTTGTATATGATTTTACCTTTAATAAATTCATATATTTCTTATCCTGTATCATAAAAAATTGTTTAATATTTTTAGCCTTTTGGCTTTAGACAAATATAAACCACACAGCAATTAAAGGAGAGTTCACTAAAATACCACTCAAAAATGGAAAGCTAGCAAAACCTACACTAACGTAGATAGTAATACATGGGAAATAAATGTATTGCGGGTGACAAATCTAAACTAGTTTCTTCTTAAACTAACAAATGGGTCAATACAGGCTTTTGTTGTTAGAGATATTTACAGACAATGTGTTATGTTTGCAAAGTTACCATGGAATGGATGGGAAGAATCAACCACAAAGTGAAGTCAAGGTAGGAGTATGATGGTGCTCTCCCATGGTACACCCACCCTGTCAATCAATGCCTGAGAAGCCTCCCCTGCCTTCTTTCTTTTAGTGCTAAATTAACTCAGTAGGATTAATTCAGAGGATCTACACTGTTGACTCTATGGACTCATCCTGGAGTGATATTCCCATATATTTTCCAGTATAGAGGTAAATATATGACCCATGAATGTTGACTGAGCTTCAAGTGTCAAATGTGAATACTTGTTGCAGAGAAATTTAAAGGAACCAATTAAAATTTCAGATGAGAACCAAAGAGATACCAATGGTAAATGAGAGCTGTATGCACAAATGGCTGCACATGGCTAAAATACATAATTTTACTGGTAGATATTCTCAAATATATAATATCAGTTTTGTTTAATTTTCATAGGACTCCATTAATTCAAGTGGCTTGTGGAAAATCATTAAGTTTAGGCTCATAGGTAGAGTCTGGTCAACTTAAGACACCAGATACCCATTCTATAATTTATGCCAAAGCTGACTAATCAGGATACAAGATCACTGCAATGAGTGATTTTACCCACCATGCACATGGCTTCAGTTGATAGAATTAAGGAAGAAAAAAATCAGTACATGTCACTTAGCTGAGAGTTGATAGTTTACAATAAAGAGATGAAAAGGTATGCTTGTTCTGGTACTCATTGTCATAAAAGAAGAACACATCTAAAGACTAAACTAAGACAAAAAGCAGGACAAAGCTGTGAGGTTTTTGACCAAGCAGAACCATATGCCACCATTGATTGTGCAATATGCCACTATTTTTTTCCCTCTGAGACTCAAATTTAAATATCACTCTGATTACCTCCAGAGGATGTAGAAAATGGCTAAAATTCAAATTACCTAATAGATTTTTGAAACTTTTGAAGGTCATTTACACATGAGTATACCATTGCGTAGAGATAGACAGAGGTGAGCAAAGAAATAAATGAGAAAACAGGAAATCAAAGGAGTCAACAAACAGGAGTTGGCTAGCTGACAGGAGGATCAATGAACAAATAGAAAGAAGATAATTCGGATAGATATATAGTCTCCTTAATAACTAGATAACTGTGTTCTGAAGGTAGAAACATAGTAATTACTAGAGAAACCGGGCAGGAAAAGAGGGACTTAAGAAGAAAGACTAAAATCACACACAAATTGTGCTAGCCTCGTTAAGCATACGTCTATATGGATGTAATAGAAACATTTGCTAGACACATTTAGTGTCCTTTATGTATCTAGAATACAAGGAAACTAGACTGTAGGAGTTGACAGCCAGCAGTGGCAGAGCAGGAAAGTAAACTGTGTGTGTTGACCAAGGTCATAGGCACATGGCTCTGCATTTCATCTGACATAGTAACACCACAAGACAATTAATACAGTGATATGTGTGACTTTGTTGGAGGAGATGTGTCACCAGCGGGTGGATGTTGAGGTCTCAGAAGCTCAAGTCACTCCTAGTATGGCATTCTCTTCCTGCTGCCTGCAGACTCAGATATGGAATTTGCTGTTCCTTCTCCAGCACCATGTCTGCCTGCATGCCACCATGCTTCCCACTGTGATGCTAATGGACTAAACCTCTGAACTGTAAGCCAGGACTAATTAAATGGTTTACTTTATAAGGATTTCTGTGTCACAGTGTCTCTTCACAGAAATATAAACCCTAAGACAGCAGAGAAACCCAAATGACAGGAAAGTCAACAATACAGGAAATACAGAAAGCAACTGGTGAAGCTTCAAATGTTTTACTACTTTTAAAATAATTTTTATTTTATGAGGTTATAATAAATAATTACATTTTCTCCTTTTATTTCCTTTCTCCTAACCTTCTGCTATCATATACATGTATATGTATATGTATATGATGTATATGTATATATATGTACATATACACATCTATGATAAAACATACACACAGACAAAGACACACACACACACACACACACACGTATCCATGAAGATATCTTTAACAGGAACTAAAGTCTGATCAAATAAGAAAGCACCTGTGTATTTTACTCTTGTATGTAATTTCATTAATTTTGTAGTTAAGCAATGGAATTTCACTACATTCAAGAACAGTGAGATAACTAACACGTTCAGTTATATGCCATATCAGAAGAATTTCTATTCTAGTATTACTTACTCTAATAACATTGGTGCATATGGTCCATGCTGTGGAAAGCAGTTTAACCTGTGGTTTAAATAAGCATTGCATAAGCTAATTACAGAGAGTACACATTTGATTACATACCATGAAACAATGCTTAGCTGAAATGTAATTGGAAGAAATAGTTGCTCTGGCTCCTGCAGTTTTCACTGTGTCTAATGATTCTCAGAGGTTTCATATCAACACTTTCCCATCAGTGGCCAATAATACGTGGATTACCATTGGTTTAGCAATGAGTCAATTGCCATAGAAAGCCACTGGCTGTTACAAACACAGAGGCAGGACTCTCATTACAGAGACACAAAATCCAGTCCATAGACCGCTTGCCCTGCTGTTCGAAGACCTAATAAAATGGAGCTTATTACTGATATTCCATTGCTTTAAGCAGAATCCTAAGAAAACATGTTGAGAAGTTAGATTTGTGAAGCTGGTTCAGGAACTAAGCAGATGTGGATGGTGATGTACTTCCAAATCTTTCTTTCTGAGATATCCAATGCTTTTCCTGATTCACTATATACAACAGAATATTTGAGAATGAAACAATGCCGGGACACACAACTTTTTGATAGAGCCATTTCCTCTAATATTTTAAAAAGACTAGAGCCTGGGGAGAATGAGTGTGTAAGATAATCAGAAACTAACACATATGTTTATAATTTTGTCCACGCTTTTTGTCACATTGATTAGCCATTTGCCTGAAATGATACCAAGCACAGCAGTGCTATGACCCAGATATGATGCTCATAAACAATTTCTTCCCTGCCGGCCCTGGTTCTACCATTTTCTTTTCCTGAAACATAAACACATGAAAACAAAAAAGAAATGTGTCACCATGCAAATAGTGGGAGTCACACTGTGATATAGTGATAACCCTGAAACCATGTACATTATCACAAGAAGAATACACTCAAAACTTTAATTCTGTGACCAAGGTCACATTCTTACTTTCCTCTTTCTTCTGTGTGTACCTTGGCATCCAAGTATGTGTGCATGTCACATTTGATCTGCACTTAATTGAACGTTTTCATCTAGTTCCAGAACAATAAATATACATATTCTGATGATTTCCCAGTGTCTATAGACCTCCACTATCCTGAAAATCTGAATGCTCGGTGGCCTCACTACTGTCTCCATTTGTATTCTGCTCCACATTTCAAACTTAACAGATCCAAAGATAAGATTCTAGTAGTTGGTGTATCATTCGACTTTAATGGAAGTCTCTGCCATCAGCATCCAGGGTGTCTTCACTTCTCAGTAAATAGGCACACTGTTTTCTCAAGGGTTCATGTGCGAACTATGGAAAATAATTTTTGTTTCTTTTTCAAACCCTGCTCTTTTTTATGTCCTCCATTTGGCTGCAAATTTTGTTGTCTACACAAGCAAAATCCAGAATCAAACAGGTTTTCACAGCATTTATTACTACTGCATGTTTACACCAGCTTGTCTTTTTCACTGTGAAGTTTTAAATTCATAAATACAAAAATGTATGCATTTATCACATAAAACATCTTGTTTTAAAATAAGTAAATATTATCAAATTATTGAAGTAACACAATTAGAACATTTCTTCTACATACTGGAGTGCATGTGTGTGTGTGATATAATGCAAATTGTATTTTCTTAGCAATTTTAAAGAAGCTGTCACCATTTCTTACCATAGCTTTTTAATGGTTCTTTCTTGTATTTTCTCTTTCAGTCTTTTTCATTCAAAAATGAAAGTCCAGTTATGAGACTCCTTTATTCCAATGTCTCTGAAGGTTTCCCTTAGAATTCGTAGTAAAATAAATCAAAACCTCTGTGGCTTACATGTCCTCACAAACTAACATTCTGTCTGACCTCTCTGACCCTTCACACTATAGATCCAGTCAGCATAGTGGTGTTTTAGTTCCCTAGTGTGCCAGATTGACATGTAGAAGATTTTAGGTTTGTTGTTTATTGTTCTCTTCCTTTCAGATATCTGCATAGCTAAGTCTTGTCACAGTTTTCAAGGTTTCACCCAAATGTCACATCCTTAGTTAAAGGTATCCTTATCTCCCTATAGCAAGCATAGTATTCTGTACCTAGAAGACATAAGTTGTGTGTTTCCCTCACTTATTTCCCTCTTATTTTCATTCCATAAGCTTCTGTAATTTGTCTTGTTACATCGTCAGTTTTTCAAGATGACATTATCATCCAGAAAGAACTTTGATGTTTCTGTTTTGATCTCTGCTACCTTTATCTTCAAGAGGTATCTTGTGTATGATGAAAATTCACTATTCCTCAAAGGACAAAACCAACTGATGATCTTGCTTGTGTCCCAACTGTTGATGTTTTACACTGTCGTAAAGAGAGCAGAGTGTTCTAGTAACAGCAATATTGTACAGTTTCCAACCCCATACCACTATTATGGAATCTAATTCTACTTCATATCACAGGTTATAGTATGTCATAATATGAACTTATTTCAAATTACTACTGCTAGCATAAAATATGAGTTTGGTTTTCTGTATTTACTTTGTATTTCACAACCTTGTTAAACTCATTTATAATTTTGACAACTAAATCCATCATTTAATTTCAAAAAAGTATTTTTTGTCTCCAGTTCTCCCTTTTTCAAACAGAAATAATAATTAATAATAATAATAATAATAAATAATTTTTCTTTTTTTAGATATTAGAGGAAGAAAATTTGATCCACTGTTGAGAGCAAAGATGGGCTTTCCTTTTCATCATTAGACATTTTGGTTAAATACATTTAATTTCATGCTTAATTTACTGTTTATTGTAAGTAGATGAATGGGAGTGAACATTAACCACAGAAGGTTCTTGGATTTTCTCATATACTGCTCCCAGCACCAACTGAGATGATCTAATAATTTTTTCATCCTGTTGGAATGAATGCCTTTGATTGAGTGTTTTACATGTTGAACCAACCATGCATTTCTGGGATGAACTTCACAAGAGTGCTCATTAGCTTATTATATGGTCTGGCATTTAATTGCTAATATGTTTTCAGTTCTCTCCTATCAATATCCATGAGACATAATATTCTCAATTTTTCTTATTATTAAGAAAGAAATCCAACAACGATGCAGTACTCAATATTTAACAAAGATATAGAACGCTTTTCATTACAGAGTAGATAATTTTTAGTTATGATAAATATGTGTCAATAAGACACACTTTTGTTTTTCCCTAAAGAAGGGAAGATTGATCATTAGAGAGCAGGTAGATCTTTATTCTTACAAATATATATATATATATATATGTATATATCTATGTATATATTTGTATGTGTGTGTGTGTGTGTGTGTGTGTGTGAGTGTGTGTGTATCATTATATTGTATACAAACACATAGAATACATTCATTTTTTCTAATATCTAATTGAATATTAGAATATTTTAATTGCATGTATTGTATTCTAACATTTATATACTGATGAAAATATGTCTGAAGTAAAATGTAGCATTTCAATAGAGAGAAATCTCTAATGGGGCATTGTGAGTAAAAGTATTTCCTCATTTAGCTTAACGTGTTTCCATGAAGTGTACCAGTGGGACAAAATGTTGATGAAACACAAGTAAATCTTTAATGTTGCCAGTGGTTTAATTAAAAAAAAAGAAGAAGACTGATGAGAGTGTAGAAAGGGAGTGAGAACTGCTACAGAATAATTACATCTAAAGGAACCCAGGAACAGAACTCAAATGTTAAGTAGGTTTTTAGCTACTATACTTTCCCTAGAAGTAGATGAGTCTCCAATATGAGCACCTCTTCTCTTTCAAAGTTTAAATATTCTTTTTGAGTTCCTACCAACATAGCTACAGACTTCACCTCAGGATTTTGGTTCTGACCTGCTTTTCTCAGTTAGTATTTTATTTGAGACAAGGTATTTAATCATACAGCACTTTCATCTCTAAGATGGGAAGAAAATGAACCTAATCTCAAGAGATTGTTGGCAAAATTAAATATAATGTCTTCTATGTTTTAGTCATCATAATTCATACACTCAACAAATATTAAAGATTACTTTATAAAGACCATATAATAACCATATTCATGAAGCTAATAGGTATGATAAAGACAAGAAGGACTCAAAAAGTAGAGCTTTGCTAATAAATATTAAAAATAATTTTAATAAGTGTTCAGACTCATATCATTCTCACAACAGATATATTTAGTAGCTAATACATACTAGATGCACATAGGGTCAGATGCAGAGATACTTCCATTCTTCATGTGAGTGAGTACTCCTACAGAGTAACTGAGAATTTCCAAGAGAATTGCTTAAAAAATAGGCAATAGAATAGAAAAGATAATATGTATGGAGCCTCACAAGTAATGGCAATAAGCCCCTAGAGTAATTTCAGAATAGATTTCTCGAAAGAAGCAATGACTAAACCACTATTGCAGAGGAAGAATATTTTTCTACACGAAGAATAGGTCATAAAGAGGTAATAGTACGGTAAGTAATAGGGATAATGGGCTTGAGGTGAACTTGCCAAGAACAAGACATACACATGAGACCAGAATACCAACCAAGTAACATAACACAATTCATGGGTGTCAGAAGCTAAACTGGTTGGTAGTAGATGCCTCAATAGCACATTGATGTAAAGATAAAATGTTATACGTTTTATGAATAGGTTGTGGGGAAGATGTACAGAGGAAAAAGGAATGGGTGGATCAGACAAAAGGGTAAAGAGGTTGGTGTATATGAGATGTTGAAGAAATATTGTGCAAACAAAAATTTCTGTATCTTAGCCTCATGAAGGGCTTGAGAAAGAGAATACTGAGAGCCAATTTTGAGTTGCCAGATAACTCTGTAGAACAGTGTTGGAAGAAATTTAGAAAGAACAGAATCTATTGACTTTTTGTTCTGTTGTTTGTTTTGTTTTGTTGTTAAGGAGAGGAAAGTAAAAGATAAATCAGAAAATTGCCCTGTAGAATAGTGATTGGGAACAGACTTCTGACTCTGAGATATATAGAGTTCAAAGAATTGAGGAATCTTAGTCAAAGAAGAAGCTAAGCATAAAAAACAAAAACCTTCAAATCCTTTAATAGGAAACAAAATTTTTTAAAGTCTAAAAGTTCCTCACTAGCTGAATTACTACTGGAAGAATAGAAAGAGTTTGTTAGTTATGTTCCTACTACTATAACACAACACCTGAAACAATCAACTTTGACAGAAAAGTTTACTTGAGTTCACAGAGTTAGAGGATTTAGCTCATGATGTACTGGCTCTATTGCTTTGGGTCTTTTTAAAGTAAGACGTTCTAAAAAGGAGAACATTTTGGAATGAGCCAGATCACAGGAAGACAAAAACAAAATGACTAACCATCATCAGTGCCAATCTGGTTCCTTGATCTTTAACATGGACCTTTAAGAAACATGTATGTTACGCATCTATAACAGAGGGTAGCATGCTTCAAATTTCACACTGTAACTACATAAAATATGTGTGTGTTTGATAATATTTATAATAGCTAAATGTCTGTTTTATAATATTTATAATAGTTATGTGACTTGCACATATGAATTATTTAGGTTATTATAGCTGTGATAAAATGCAATTCCAAAAGTGACTTGGGAACAGAGAGGTGTGTTTAAGAGGTGACATTCTGGTCATACTGCATCACTGAAGGGAGTCCAGGAAGAATGCTGAGGCAGAAATTGAACCCGAAGCCATGGAGGAATGCTGCTTACTGGCTTGCTCCCCTTGACTTTCTCAACTGGCTTTCATATAGAACCCAGGACCCTTAGTCCAGAGATGACACCATCCACAATGGGCTGTGCCCTCCCACATCAATCAGTAATTAAGAAAATATGCTTTAAGCATGCATATAGGCAAATCTTATGGAGATATTTCCATACTTGAGTGCTCCTGTTTTCCAAAAATCTAACTTGTGTTTAGTTGACACTAGTCAGGGCTACACAAACACACACATTGGTTAGTTGACACTAGTCAGGGCTACACAAACACACACATTGGTAACATATAAAGATAAAAAAAGTCCACTTGGGTGTGCTATTTATGTGTTTATTTTTTAATGTAACAAAGTGAACTCAGCCATTTCATAAATAAACTTGGCTCAAAAGTAACACACTGTTGTCTATAAAGTAATTTTAAAAATCAGTGCTTGTTAAAGCATACACACACGCGCACACACACACACACACACACATATGTATGACTTGTATGTATAAATTTTAAATACTATTTAGAGTCTCACACAAGCAATAATAGGGAATTTCATTTCATTAAAGAAATGTGACATACTGTACTTAAAAAACAAGAATCTCAGTCTTCTTACCTACATCCGGCTCTGCACCTTACACTGCACCTTACACTGCCTATTGTACATAGGACTGTGATATGTATGCACTCAACCTGATGGCATCTAAAAAAGCAGACTCAGACAAAGCAATTGTGCATTAGTGCATATTAGATTTAATTCTATCTCCATTTTCATAATAAATACCTAATTTAAAATTTTATGATATTAGATTCTATCAAGCCATCCTTGGTACTAATTTGTTATATATATATATATATATGTGTGTGTGTGTGTGTGTGTGTGTGTGTGTGTGTATACATACACATATATAGACAAATAGCTTTATTATATACATATATAGCTTTAACATATATATCTTTTTCTATACATAACATATACACACATATATATGATAAAGTTCTGTTATATAAGCTGTTACATTCTCCTTTCCTGGTTAGGAGATGTGTGTAAACAGTTATAAACATTCCTGTCATTGAACAGCTACTATCTCCCGAAGCTGACAGGAAAAGGCCTGAAGTCAGCAAGTAATCTAGTCATCTGGGTAGGAGTAGAAACCAGATAGCAAAAGGAATGTCTTCAGGTCAAAGGAGGCTTATTGGGCTTAGGAGAAACTAATTTAGCAGAGAGCAAGAAGGTGACGTGGGATTCAGGAGGAGACAAACCTGGAGGCAGTGCCGCATGAGTGGCTATTATCTCCCACAAGCACTCTGCTTAGCACCGCTGTGTGTATGCCAAATATGGCTGTGTATCTGACTAATCCGCAGCTCGCCCTGCTTTACTAGTGACATCTGAGAGCATGTGGTAGAGATCAGGCTGGTTTGCAAGGCTACTGTGACCCATTTTCTTCAGGGGGTCACAAAGGCAAAAAGTACAACTGACCTTGGCCACTATTAGGCAGTGTTCCCTGAAGTACGTCAGAGAGACATCACTCTTGGCTCCATGAAGATAGAATCTGCAGCTTCATTTGGATGTCAGAAAAACTTGATTAAAGATAAAGGGAGAAAAGTTTGGTTCTTTTTTTTTTAAAGTAGTCTCCTTTCCTTTAAACTAGCTCTAAGCTTTAGGGAAGTGTGAAACACATTTTAAAAACAACCAGTGATGAAAAAACATACGGGCAAAGTAGATCACACTATGGCCTCTGATTAGTGTTGCTTTGGGTATCTTAGTCACACCTCATGGAATTACTGTCAATGCTTTTAATTGGTAGCTAGCTTCTTTTATTTCAAGCCTTTACATCAAACATCGGTGCTTCTTTATATTTCTTTCTGTGGGTACTGCCTTTGCTGTTAATTCCCCCCTTCCTCTCTCAAAGCCTCAGAGCACACGTTATACACATAGTTAGGGCTTCTTCTCTAATATTTTGAACTTCACTGATGGAGGTCATGGGTATTTGTTCGGCCCTTGCTTTATAACTCCTTTTTATCCTACCTCATTAAATCTAAATGAATAGATCCTGATTAGTTTCTTCTAGTGGCTTACATGTCTTTTTTGATCATTAAAACCTGGTTTCGTTCTACAACAGGAAAAAAAAAAGTAAGAGTCAACAGGAAAAACTGGACATCAAAATGTGAGGTTCAATCACTTGTCTCTTCTTTAACAAATTTCAGCCTGAGTCTAGCTGTAACACAGTATTAACTTTGAATTCAGTACAACTTTAGAATGAGGTGGGTGTGCTAACCTAAAATGGTGGACGTTAGGCACTTCTCTCCTGCTGGGTGCTGTAGAGACTATATTTTAACTACTCTCTGTCTAAATGCAATCTTTTGGACATTTGTTTGTTACTCCATCCTGCCCATTCAAAGTTAAAATGTTGCTGGCAATACTGAATTTTTATTAAGTCTAAGAGTAGCTTTGAATAAATCACGAGTGCCCCCTAGTGTAAAGAAAAAGCAATATCTAAATATGGCTGGAGTTTGCTAACACTGTTGCTAGAATCTTTTTGTTATAAAGAAATGTGATTGTCACCAGTATATCTGGAGAACCAGAGAGCTTCAGGTTTCCTAATCAATTTGGAGGAAACAAAATGCTACATCTTTCAAGTGATGTTATAGTCATGCCATAGTTATAAATAGTACAATATAATTAAATTGATGATGGACATGAGAATAACTAAGTTGTTTTAAACGATTTCTTCTTCTTCTTCTTCTTCTTCTTCTTCTTCTTCTTCTTCTTCTTCTTCTTCTTCTTCTTCTTCTATATAAGCAAGTGTAATATGAATAAATTGATGCAAGCACATCCTCTGTATCTGGACCTGTATGTGTGTGTGTGTTTAATTGTCTTGAAATAAATATGAATGTGACCTGTTTTCATTAATGAAATGATTAATTCAATCGCTAAAAATCTATGGAAAAAAGAGATGAGTTATCCTTTTTTGACTGGAAACATAAATAAATTAAACATTTTTCAAGACATTCTACAGGCCATCAGTTTGAGAACATTCTGATTGTGGAAGCTGGTCCTTTCCAAGCTGAATGGAAGCAGCTAACAGTGCGTTTCTAAAGGTAACACATCTTTCCTGATGTCCTCAGAGACCTGAGGGGAAGGATGCTTCCACTCTGAATGAGCATCCCCAGCATTTGACCTTTGTACTCAGGCCTGCCATGACAGATTGTACAGATTCCCTGAGAGTTGTCACCACTTGGATCATCACTGACAAAGCAATGGACCTCGGAGTGTAAGTTACAAGGACCATAGTGACATTAATCAAACGTCATAGTTGGAGGACTGTTAAATTCATAAGAAAACAGTAAAATATGTTGTTTTCTTTTTCATTTTTGGTGACAAAGAATGGTAACAGTCAGCACTGGTATGAAAGAGGAAGTTGTTTCATAGAGGGCATGCTACAAAGAGGGAAACTGAATTGATGTACAGAGTGATTTTTCTGGAACTCTCTTCCAAACTAAAATAGAGGTGTTTAGGAAAGTGTTTCCTAAAGGAATGGAAAATATCAACTCCCCATGGCCCAGAAGCAGGGGTTACCATACTTATAGGCAATTCATAGCTAGAGGTGGCAGTGCAAGAATCAAGTAGAGTTTGACTTCTAGCTACCCTTGGTTAAGTGAGTCCTTTATGCATTTTCACATAACACATTATAACCATGTAGGAATCCCACCATGATTTTCTAAATTTTCTGCCATCAGCTGTTTCTGTTTTAGAAAATTTGACTATTCTTTCCCAAAAGTTTCACTCTTCATCATCACAATTTTCCCTAGAGTATTTCTCCCTTCCTTGGGCCATTGTTTCCTAGGCTGGTACTGTAGTTCATCTCTGAACATTATAAATGGCTTATGGATTGTGGCATAGCCTATGGAGGAAAGCAGCTTCAATCTAAGTAGTTCTGGACAGACAAATCACTTAATCTCCCTGAACCTCATGTGTTAATGGTGAAAACAGGATGCATTGCACACATTTATGAAACTGTTCAAGAGTAAGCTCAATAACCTTCAGATTATTACGATATACAGTAAATTCTGTATAATTCTTTTACATTTCCACAACAAATTTTGATGATGGCCTATCTAAAACTTTTTGTCTCATTAATGTTTTTAATCAACAATTTTAAAAGCAGATCTTAAGGTATGACATAGACTATAAAGGTCTGAGGGATATAAGGCAATTGGGGAACCTAAGAATACTTGGTATTTCTGACAAGATTTGGCTCTAGTGTTTGGTTTGTAACTCTAAATTCGGTGACTAAAAATAGCCCCTTCCTCATGGGTAGAAGATCCTTTCCCATTCTTAAGGGTATCATCCTCAATAATGAAAAGATACAACAAAACACAGAACAAACACAATCCTGTCACTTTGTCAGTTTCCATTTTCTAAAAGAACCAAGTGATGAAAGTTTGTAGTACTTTATAGGAGGTTATTTTGGAAGGAAAAATTAGTGTGTGGCTCCAATATTTCAGCAGTAACAAAAATGTTTAGAAAACAAATGTGCTTCATATTTTTTGTGACCATAGTACTAGGCTATTCCTCCTCTTCCGTCCACAGCCTCATGGTGACGAACTGCATAGAAACTTCAATTGCTGTTTGAGAATGGTGTGCATGCAGTGTTCAAAGAGACGGTATCACAAATCACAAATAATACTTAATAACGCCCTTTTCTCTGAAGTACAAATTTATTTGTGTATAAGTGATAGAAGCTTATACTTTTTAAAAGTGGTTCTCAAGAAGGCCAAGTAGTCATTAACCTCAGCTAGTGACTAAACTGTTTTCTTTTCCATTGATTTCTCTTGTAATTTCAAAATTCATAAAAAAATAAAGATTAAGCAATAACATTCAAAAACAGTGGAGGCGTACCTGCAGCTAACTAAGGAAAAAAAACCCTGTAACAATAATACTAATAAATGAAAATTGATCCTCGTGATTATGGCCAGGGAGTGCCCATGCAGAAGTTTGCAGGCCAGATACTGGGTTTCCTATAGTTCAGGGCAGAGACACACAGTCTGTAACCTAGATGACTACGCTTCCTGCTCTGCTGCACACTCACCTTCAGGTCTGTGTAGCTCTGCGTAAGAAAGAAACAAGAGGAACAGTATGGGTAACAGTTAACTACAGAACACATTCCTCAGGAACAGTTTTTGCATTGCCACCTACCCAGCATGCACAAAGATGGTTTAATTCCATAGACGCCACTCTCTGCTGAGTACACTACAATGACTATCATTTTCCAATCACAATGGAGTGTTTCTCTGCCCTTTCCTAGAAAATGTTAGCTCTTCTGTCTACCTGGTATTTCACATTCCAATAAGATAAGTGATATTTAAGAGTGACTGCAGTGGCTCTTAAAGATCTGTCTAGTACTAATTACTGCCATGGGCTTTGAATATCCTGCCAGGGACAGCTACTGCTCTATTCTGCTTTATAATTATAAAGATGGCCTTCATTTTCTAACAAGTATCCCAACAGTTTCTCTGGATGAAGCCAATCTCTGATGCCTGAAAATGCAGCACTTCTTCAGATTCTGGATCTAGACATGGGATGAGGTCTCAGTAATAAGGGAATGAATTCGCCCAAGCTAAATTGTGCATTCATTGTGCAACCAGGAGCATCAAACAACATGTATAGCTTAGGACTGATTAGCTCAATACAAGTAACAGTTGCCGGCTTTCCTTAGCTTAACACAGGAGGAGTCTGCTTGAAGCATGTTCACTATGAGTTTTCTGCATTTTCATTTCAGCAGGAGGAGTTCATAGCTCAATCCTTAACACCACACATGTGAAAAAAGCTCAGAGCACTTGTGTTTATGCCCACTGGTTAAAGAAAATCATAATGTTGTATCTCACTATACGGGCACATGACAGTATAAAACCATTCTGTACCTAGAGCAAGAATGGGGGGGGTACTTTTTAAACTAATAACCTTAATGATTATTTTAACACCAATTTATTTAGTGACTAAGACCTGATTGCTAACATCTTATTTCAGTTTCTGTATTTTACTAACTTTTACTTGGTTTATAATATCATCATTTGATATGGTTGTAAATGGGCCGTTTACCTTGGTCAACAGCCCCAACCCTACAATCCAATATACCATATAACATACTGATTATTTCATTTCATACTTAAAAAATTCTTCTCAGTCTTTTTTTTCTGTTATTATCTCTACCTTCATTTCTACTCTTCCATAGCCATCTTAAATTTCTTTTCTTGTGTAGGTTCTCAGCCTACATATGTCTAACCCATTCTAGTAAAATTACTGCACTCTATACTTTATATCTCTATATACTTCATTCTCTTTTATGGCAATTATTAAGATGAAATGTCATTTTTATAATAAGGTAACATCTCTAAAAGTAAAGGTATGATACAGCATTTAATATTTCTGTCCTTATATGTCCTCAGATTTAGTTCCTTAACTAAAGTCTTACTAGCAGAAACATTGGTTTGATTTTTTAACATTGAGGTGACTTAAGTTCTGTGTAGCTTTAGGTTTGTATCTTTGAATAATATTAGGCAAAGGTTTTATTTGGGCCCTAAAGTCAAGAATAATGTCTAAGAGCAATGAAAGCCATATAAATCTATTAAATTTTACTAAGAAATAAAGCCAAAATATGCTCTTCCTAAATAGCCATTGTAGATGAAAAATTATTTCAAAACAAGATTGATATTTTATTTCATACAGAATTGTTTAAAATAATATAAAAACATATTTAGGAATACTATGAAATGTGCAATGTAGTTTGAATACTAAAATTACTGAAGCTAATTCTGTTTATTTTGATGATGTAGGACATAGTCTAAATTATATTGTTTCTTCAAATCTTCCCAATGTGGAATTTTCTTGACACCAGTCATTGAAATAATCTTGAGTGATTATTTCTCCAGCTGATACAGTATCCAAGTTTACAACTTCTATGAGTCTATTCATTTCCTTAACTTTCCTAGAAAAACCACTAACTCTGCAACAATGAAGATAGAAGTCACTCTCCAACCTTCTGTAGGAGTTTATTCTCAGGGACCAGTATTAGAAACCTTATTCTTGCCGGGCGGTGGTGGCGCACGCCTTTAATCCCAGCACTTGGGAGGCAGAGGCAGGCGGATTTCTGAGTTCGAGGCCAGCCTGGTCTACAGAGTGAGTTCCAGGACAGCCCGGGCTACACAGAGAAACTCTGTCTCGAGGAAAAAAGAAAAAAGAAACCTCATTCTTACTGACCAGGAGTATATGTGTTTCTGATAGATTGATGAAGACATTCTCAAGAGCCTGTCAAAATTGTGCTTTACATAATTAGAAAACAGCTGTGTGTACTTGGTCTGCATTTTGTTTTAACTACTACTCGTCGTAGCATCCCTCCATGTGTACTCTTTGGTTGGTGGTTTAGTCCTTGGAAGCTCTGGGTGGGTGAGTGAGGGTCCTGGTTGGTTGATATTATTGCTCTTCCTATGGGATTGCAAACCTCTTCAGATCCTTCAGTCCTTTATCTAACTCCTCCATTGGGAACTCCATGCTAAGTCCAATGGTTCGCTCAGGCAAAGCATCTCAGGAGACAGATATAATAGGCTCCTGTCAACAAGCACTTCTTAATATCCGCAGTGGTATCTGGGTTCCTAAGAACTAGTGTGTGAGCTTTTCCTGCCAGAGAAAACTAGTAAGATATCCTGGTTTTTCTAGGTTTCTTTTTAAAAATGTCTTCCTTTCTAATAGAATCTAAGATTTATCTAATTTTGGTTTTATTTATTTATTTATTTATTTATTTATCATTCATTTATTTGCTTGTCGTTGTTTTGTTTTCCAGTATGTGCTTCCACCATGTACCTCATGGGAAACTGAAGTGATGGGACACACCTCGGTTGGTGCATCATGATTAGATTATACACACGACACAGTTTTTCTGGAAATGGTTAATTTGGAAGAGAGAAAAAGGGAGAACTTTCAGTTCTAAGACTGAGTTTTCATACGTTTCTGGGGAGTTTCTCTTGCCCTCTTAAGGAAGACCACATTATCTTCCACTCTGGTCATTACCACCTCTTGTTGTAAGGACCTGCACAGGGGTTGGAAAGCCTGAGAATAGTAGAGTCCTAAAAAAGAGACTGATCCTGCTGAGGTTGCCAACCAGACTGCACTTGGGTTAGGACTTATTATTTTTACTCTCAACTATGTGTGGAAAAAGTCTCTTACTCATTAAAATGTTTGAATCATGTTCAGAAAAATTTATTCTTGTCTTAGTGACCTCTAGACTTAATTTGATTGTTCATCGCATGAAGATCTCAATGATCTCTTACTGATTTTACTATGGGTTACAATATAACAGAGAAAGTCTCTAAATTTTACTTCAGACGAACAACAGATGGTTATTTATGGATAATTATGAACTCTGTGATGGTAGAAACACACTACTATGAAAAATTCCTTGTCATTTAATAGAAATTCAACTTTATCTGATTGTCATATATTTGTACTTGTTTTAACTGGTCCTAGTAGAATAATATTAGGGAAGGAGCTGGAGTGTTAATTCAAAGGTTAAGAGCATATTTGGGTCTTAAAGAGGTCCCTATTTCTGTTTTCAGGTCACATGGTTTATAGCTGCCTGTTACTCCAGCTCCAGAGGCATCCCTGCCAATGGACTCCATGGGTACCTATGTGCATGTGCACATTCCTCCAAAATACACATAATTAAAAAACAATAGGAAATAAAGTCTTTAAAATAATGTTAGAAAATGTGCAAAGCTAATTTTCAATAGCCTATATGAAGTATCATGGCATTGTGAATGAGCTGATGATGAGACAGATGGCTTGATTCACATGGCACATGGCATTTGAACAGGAGGGGAACGTTCTAATTCATGTTTGTCTGAATATATGCAGAAATCGAAATATAGCTTAAGATACTATAAAAAATGAGTAAAAGCTAAGATATATTTTCTGACACAAATATTGCATTGCTCCTTTTAAAGCACTCTTATGGAAGCCATTAATTTTAAACTCACTTCTGTCTTATGTTTTCAGATGAAAAACT
Source organism: Grammomys surdaster (assembly GCF_004785775.1). NCBI lineage: Eukaryota > Metazoa > Chordata > Mammalia > Rodentia > Muridae > Grammomys > Grammomys surdaster. Next base: position 3,082,126 of record NW_021620876.1, read on the forward strand.
TATGGCTTTTCAGAGTCAACATGTGCAGATATGGTGTCTAGTCTCTTTGCTGATTGGAAGGAATTTACAGCTGTTGTATTAATGAAGGTCAGGAAACAAACTAAAAAGAAAAAAAAAGCAAATGATTTGTTGACTTATCAGATTTTTAAGTAATGTTTTAGCTTCAAATTATTAATATATAAAAGAGGGATATTAATTGCTTATCATATAGTACTTTTGTGGGTTTCAAAGCATCTCATAAATAGTAAGCCTCATTAAAAGATTAACATTATGAGTGTGTTAATTAACATGGGCTCTATAAAAATCAACTACAAAAGATCTCCAATTCTTGAGACATTCTCACTACTGCGGTCCATAAGTATTTGATTTCCATGTTGTGTTTCTTGCCAAGAATCCATTGAACATCACAGCTTTCCTCTAAATATGCCTCTTTCTTCATGCAATCTAGTTATAAAATTATCTCCTAATCAGAAGCTCTCAATAGTATGTTAATGCTTATTATTAACTCTGTAGCTATTTTTTCAATAAGTAAAATTAGACTTGGGTTTGAAACTTTCTTGAAAGTTTAGCCTTTTTAGTTTCTTCAACTTTGGTCTTCTGGCTTGATTATTTTGACTTCTATCATTACTCTGCAGAACAGTTAGAGCAGGATGCCTTATTTAAAGCAATTTTCCTGCCACAAGGAAAATAGGAATATACTGAGTTATTAAGTTCATTATAAATCTTGAATTATTTTAGAATTAAAAATACATGTCACCAAAAAGCATGCAGAAAGTAAAATGTTTTTGAGATCTTCTCAGAGAAGATTTGTAGGAAAAAATGTTTGTAAATTGTTAATCAGGAATAAGCACATTCCAATCAAACACATAGAAATTTTAATTGTTTTTTAAAACCCTTACTTTCAAGACGTTGCCAGAGTAAATGATTATCTTCTAATTATACAATTGTTCTTGCTGTGGTACTTCAATTTCCAATCAAGACTGTTATGGTTTGCAGATACTGAATGAAATGAAATATTCTTATGAACGTAAGAAATCTATGGGGCCCAACTATGCCTGCTTTAGTTCCAGGACCTTTGCCTCCTTTTGCATACCAGAGAAAAGTTGACACACTTCAAAAGTATTTGAATTGAAATTTAATTGTCCTAATAGTATAATGTTGCGCAATTTCTGGTTATAAAAGCTAATGTATACCTATATCAAGGTTTTGGGCAGAAAAGGGAGAAAAGGAGGTGGAGGTGATAAATATGAAATAATCATTGCCACATTGATGATAATGACTGGAATAGTACCTTTGCCTCCGATAAGCAGAGGATCCCTAGAACCATGCACTATTGTTCCATGAAATTGATTTCTCAGATCACCTGATCTTATTTAAAAAAAAAAGATTATTTAGAGATCTGAGGTAGTGCTAAGTTTCCTACCTCCAAGGCAAGTTTTAAGGTGATTATGTCACAAATGCTCTTGCTCTCTCCCTCTCCCTCTCCCCCTCCCTCTACCCCTCCCCCTCCCCCTCCCCCTCCCCCTCTCTCCCTCTCCCTCTCCCTCTCCCTCTCCCTCTCCCTCTCTCCCTCTCCCTCTCCCTCTCCCTC
>NW_021620876.1:3084116-3088424 GCF_004785775.1 Grammomys surdaster
CCTCTCCCTCTCCCTCTCCCTCTCCCTCTCCCTCTCCCTCTCCCCTCTCCCCTCTCCCTTTCCCTCTCTCTCAACCAGCAATGGGAAATAGAGATGAAAGTGCAAGACTGTACAGGAATTTTAACGCCCATATATTTAAGACAAATATTGATCACTTCATAATCCAAGACACATTAATATCTCATTAAGGATGAAATGATCAAGGCAAAATCTCTAGAATAGTAGGATGTGAAAAATATACTTCACTCAGAGATGTATTAAAATGAGTGGATTTGGAAGCAGAAGAGAGGGGAAGGGAGGGAAGAAGAGAGGGAGAAAAGTAAGACCACTTATAATTTTATGAATAAGAGAAATTTATGGGCTTCAGGGAAACGAGTGAAGCAGGTGGCTGTGATTACTGACAGTGCTGATTTCCCAAGTATTTTTCTAGGGTGTGATTACATGGTTTTCTAACTAAGTGTCTTTCTCTGCCATAAGGAAAAGGGGATAAGGAATTGTTTGCTTATTTTTAAAAATGCAAATACTGGGCAGCTATATCTGAAAAGGTTAGCAGTGGTTATCTATGGGTGGTAGATGAACACAGAAGGAAAATGGGCCACAGATATGTGATATCACTGAGTATATGTTTCTGAGTAGTCTACCCTCTTGTCACCATATTAATATCATACAAATTTGAAAAAGTAGATAAAAATCAATAAGAATGGTTGAAAGATATTCAGACTAAGTTCAAATCATTATGGTAGCCTCTTTTGTGCAGGAGACCACCAAGACGCTAAACAGGGGTGTGCTAACACAGGTCATAAAGTGAGCAAGTAAAAATTCCATGTTATTTAGAAATAAAAACAATGCATTCAATGTAATAAGTCCAATACATAGGTGATAGAAGGATGATCATAGAAAATTGTTTACATATATATGTATATATCTATGTCATACTCATATATGAATTCTTACATGTCTCATATGCAATATATATAAATGCACATTCATGTGCAGTGCATATGTATATAATATGCATATACACACAAATGTAAAAGTTATGTTTTTTGAAAAGGTTAAGAGCAATGATATTTTTATAACAATGAAATGTAACATTGGCTTCTAATCTTATGACCCATTAAAATAATCTAGAACTCCTTGAAGAAGTGTCTGAATCTCTTGCTAATGATGTGTTTTCTCTCTCTCTCTTGCTCTTGTTCTTGCTCTCACTCTCTCTTTTTTGCTCCCTCACTCTCTCTGGATTTCTCTGTATAGCCCTGGCTATCCTGTAACTTGCTCTGTAGACTAGGCTGGCCTTGAACTCAGAGATCCACCTGATGTACTTTTGGGAAAATACAAACAGGCTTTAACAACCTTTGTGTTTTAGAATGTATGAGAGAACTGGAAGCATTGATCAAATATTAAGGACATGGAAATAAGCTGTAATGACTTTCCTCTGCCAGGCAAAGGTAAAACTGAGCTCACAAGAACAGATAAATTATACTAGAGTACACCCTATATAATAGAAGAAAGGCATTCACTAACTGAAACAGAATAAATAAGTAAATAATGTTAAATATACCTGCTACATTAGTTATAGAATGTTAAGAAATAAGTGTAGAAACACTGATGGTTATGTAAAGCCATGTTTTTATAAACATCACAGTAATGATAACCAGAAAGCAATCATAATAAATACCACACCTAGCATGCACAAGTTGTTAACAAAATATATATTTTGGTAGTCTCAGGGTGTCTCCTTCTCAAGTCTTTATTAATCAAAGGGGAAACAAAGTGACATTTTCTTGAAAAATTTTGGATACACAACCTTAAGCCAGTGATCAAATCATCAACTATTCAATGACTGTATACAAAGAAAAGTTAAGAACAGCTCCCAGTCCTTTTCTTCTTAATGTTTCCACACAGAAAAAGCTGAAGATAGTGTGCTAGATGGGTAGTGAAGCAAGCTGTTAGAAACCACGTATCAGGGTGCTGGCGGCATGTGCCATTAATCCCAGGACTTGGGAGACAGAGGCTCTGAGTTCCAGGGCAGCCTAGTCTACAGGGGAAATTCCAGAACAGCCAAGGCTACACAGAGAAACCATGGAGAAATGGGGGGGGGGGGAGAGAACATATCATGAAGTAAAAGAGTTTAATCTGCACATCATATGCATTGTTCAGATAAGAATAAAGCACATGCAAATGCTGGCCATTAAATATGAATTGAGTAATTTTGTTGATTATGAGACTTATTTAAATGCTTTTACATTTGTCTTGAAAACTAGCTCTGTACAATGTAAACATTAGCAACAAAGGATGCTAAAATCACCGAGGCTATTTTCTTTGCTTTAGTACATTAAATAGCAAGTATGTGAAGCTGACTAATCAAGAGAGAAACTGGGGGGAAAGGGCATTGTCTTTCAATATCTAGTACAGTAATTTTTTCTTACATTTTTGGAAAGCAGCACAGCATTATATTTTTACTTTTGAACAGAACCCAAACGTGTGCATAGTGAAAACTTCCCAGGGAGAAGTGACACTGTTGTATTATGTTAGCATCTCAGGCTTGTTTCCTTGCCACAAACATCATCTTCTTTGTAGTTTCCTCCGCAGACCCACGCAGCTTCACAATTCTGGCAGTAGGACAACTTGATTTATTTAATTTAGCTTCAAGCATGACACATGGGTCATGTGCTCTTTTGTAAGATGTAGAGCCAGAAGGTAAGCTTGGATCTGCCTGAATCCTGAGCCTTGAGTCCTAATGTCTACACTGCAGACTCCAGGCATTCATTTTTCAGAACAGCTGAAGAGGCAAATGGAGAAAAATGACTAGCAACTGTTGGAAGAAAGATTTGCGCTCAAGATAAAAGCACAGATCACTTTAATGGCTCATACTTTATAGAACAACATTTAAAACCTGGATAAAATCTAAGGAAGTAAACTCAAATAGGTGAATAAAAGCACTCTCGCCGAAAATTCTAGAGCCTGTGGAAGAACCAATGCTCTCTCAAGACATCAGCACATAGAATTCAAACTTCCTTAAGGGTACAGGCTTATTGTCACTAATGATAGCAGACACCAGTTTGATTGAACTTTGAAAAAGCCTGAGTTAACAATGGTATCAGAGTTTAGAAACAGATATCATGGTCATTGTAAGCAAAGAATTTGGCTTGGTGTCTGGTCTAGAACTATGCCACAGCAATAGTGACAGATTCTCTCTGAATTAATTTCTTCATCTGAGCAGTAGTAATAAGCCTATCACATATGGTAGTGGAGAAGATTGAATGGACCTAGACATAAGATGTGTATCATAGTATCTTGAATAGAGAATTCTGACCAAGAATAATCACAATTATTGTATGTGTACTTTGGAGGTAGAGGGAATGCAGGGAAGGGATTTCTAATTTAAGTTGGGATAATCTCTAATGTTAGAACTTATATAGGCAGGAGGTCCATACCTAAAACTGTACATTTGGCAGACACAAAAATGTATGAGTAAATGTAATATAAAGTTAGTAGCTGGGATTTGAACTGAAACTCCAGACACAGGTCGACACTAAAGAAGCAACAGATAAAACAGCTTGGGGATGATGATGTTGTGACTCAGGAGAGCCAGGAGGTTATGTGTCTTTCTCTATTTTTTCCAGTCCAGCAGCCACTAGAAGCAAATGGCTGCTTAAACTACTTAAAACTAAAGAAGAAGATTAAAATTAGACCCTCAGATTAGTAGCTACATATCTAATAATGCATCTAATGATGTCTGTCTTTGGTAGAAACTTACACAGAAATTGTGCCATTTGAGGAATTCCCAGGAGATAGCAGTGTTCCCTGAAAGGTCAAACTACCCCATATTAAGGCCTGTGGTTTTAGCACCTTTAGTACCTTGTTCTTGGGGGGAGGCCCCGCTCTCTCTTCTTATCACATTTACTTGATGAATTTTCCCTCCCTGCAGTGAGCAGTTAGATGAAAACCATCACCAGCTTAGTAGTCTTTGAAATTCTAAGAAAGTCTCTGAAATCACCATGACTGCTGCATTCTCTCTGTCTAACCTTCTTCTACAGAGTGGAAGTGAGAACCTATCTGTTCAAGATTCTTTTAAAAGAGAATCTATCTATAAAGAAAAGGAGCCATTGGGGAGATGAAAGACAAAGAGACATTCTCTTGCTGGTTGGGAAGTAGAATGTGGCTGTGTTGTAGAGAAATATACATGGCAACCAAGAGCAGTCTATAAACATGCAGGAGCCATGGTCAACACCAAAAATGAAAGAAGGAATTTGTTCCAATAATGAGAGAGAGAAAAAAGGAAAAAAAGAAAGAAAGAAAGAAAGA
>NW_021620876.1:3088524-3118085 GCF_004785775.1 Grammomys surdaster
GAGGGAGGGAAAATGGGGCAGGCTACTAAGTTAACTGGATCTAACTTTCTAATTAGACCCAATCTTATCTCATACTTTGATATCAGCAAGACAGGATCCTAAGCAGGGAATAAAACTGAGCTGTGTTCAGATTTTGGACCTATGGAAATACGATGCAGTAAATCGGTGCTATGTGAAACTGGAAAGTGTGAGATAAGGCAATTATGCGACAAGAGGAAATTAACATAAGGCCTGTATAAAAACAGCCAAACCTCACTGATATGTGACACATGCTTATTGGACAATGAATACCAGTTTGTATGAGTCAAGTGAGAGAGCATATTCTAGGACACAAGTTAGCAGCAGAGCTTATACTACAGATAAGAAGTAAGGGACAACTACATGGAAGGCACTATGAACCAGTCCTGTAAGCTCATTAATTTACTGGAATCCCTAATATACATATACATTTGTATTGCAAATGAGGGGAAACTTTTGGGAGCCTTAGCCTGCTTTAGGTCTTATATTCTAAGTGCAAATGGTATATCAGGTTTAAGACTTGGAAGACATCCTGTTTCTAGGGCAGAAAGAAACAAAGACAGGTTGACCAAACAATGTCTCTTTATGTCCAGATCTCTCCTGACTACAGTGCTTTCTACAGTTCTTCTTGAGGATTGCAAGCAAGAAAGGAGAGGAGCTGTGTCAGTCCAAGGATGCTTGAAGCACTGTCCAGAAACATGGGAACACATAGAGAGAAACAGCCCCACCTCACCCCAACACACATGTTTCTCTCCCTTTGATATACAAAATAAAATACTCTTTCCAAAAGTGTTTTTGTTTAATGGTGATCAAGGGTCAAGGAAAGAGTCTTTGTTGGAAGTTCTGTTGTTTCTCTTGGCAGCAGAGCAGAGGAAAAGTGAGGCAATTTTCTGACACTACAACATACTTCCTTCATCAAACAGGATCAATGATTTTCAATTCTCAAGAGCTCCAAGAAAGTCAACACTAAATGTTCACGTAACCAAGGAAAGAATGGTGTATGTGGTGCCTGTTGACTATAAGGAAATTATTCCACATTGTGACTGAAATGGTTTTTTAATTTCATACCAAATTTTCTGACCCTCTGAAAATGCTTTTTGAAATACCTAGTGTTGTGAAGTAGTTGGGTAAAAGAATGTGCGTTTGGGGGTCTCATTAATACTTATGGTTGTGCTTACAGGAACTGGCCCATGAATTTCTAATAAAAAGCAGACATGCAAAGAAGAAGGGATTAATAGGTTAGGTGAGGTCTACGGCTGTGGGAGGAAGACAGGAAAAATGGCCACACATGTAGTTTAGAGGAGGCCTGTGGAGAGCAGCTCTACAGAAGGAGGGGGCAAAAGAGCATGCTGAGGGACCCAAATGGAGGGATAAAGTTTCCAAAAGAAGTGAAGAAGACTGAGACAATCTGTACCTGCTTTATAATTTTGCTCTCTGCCCCCTGTTGTGTAAACACCACCTTTCAGTCACATACACATTATCTCCAGTGAGGAAGGAAACATTGCAGGCTGCCCTAAGTGGCTCTTGACAGGAACTTGAGGAATCCCTGAGGAGAAGAGACATTTTTAAGAGAGCAGGGGAATCCAATTAACTTTCCCCCTGATGAACTTTGTCACAGCTCTTTATCAGAGGGGGAGATGGAAGGTTAGGATAAGAATTTAGACATGAAAAATGGTTACTGAGTGAATAGGCTTCTAATGGTTTCCTGTTTCCCATGCCTTTTGTAAAGAGTTACATCTTTGAAAGAGAATATTTAAAGAATAATATTATTTCTACATAAGGAATAGTTTCTCAATAATGAGGTATCTTTCCAAGTAATTATATCATCAGAAATAGCAAGTGTGATACATGATTGTCCAGTCATCTGAAATCACCTTGGATTCTGGAACATTCACAATCAGGAACACTATGTTCCAATTTTTCTTACCCTGATTTATTATGGTGAACATTAGATATTTGCTGTTCTTTAATTTTCCTAATGTAAGTTGGCCTTGTCTCTCTATGTTTGCCTTTAGGTCAGGAACACATTTTCTTTCAAATCCATCAAATGGGCAAGGGTTTAAGTGGCTAGGAATTAGTTGCTGGTCATTTCACTGTAAACACTGTCGTGAAAAACCAAGATCAATGACTACAACAGATCCACAAGACATAGCAGCTGTGTACAAACACACATTTGACAAATACACACTTCTCAAACAGAACTAGTGGTGTGGGGAGAAAGCTGAGGAAAGTGTTGTGTCCCTCCCTGTCCCTAGAGAATCCTAACAAGAGTCAAAGCAGTATCTTCTCCTGAGCCTTCTTTTGATCCTGCTTCACACCATGGTTCATTCAATAAGATCACCTGGTCTTAACAGAGGAGCCTTATCCTAGGAGTGAAAGGGTTAACCTGAAATAGCATTTGCTCAACCACAAGGACCCACAGCTTCTCAGTGATTTGTGTCAGTCAAGAGAGTCTGCAATGTACACTTCAAAGGACACATCTGTCACATATTTAAAGGACACATATCAGCCAAATATCTTCTATCTGACAGCTTATCATATGCAAATTGAATATAAGAATTCTAGGGGCAGGAAGATCAGGATAAATAAGGACAGGGTTGAATTTGCAGAATCAGATGGGGAAGGTACTCATGGGTGCCAATGTCACCCACATACTGTAGGATGTGTAGACCACAGAATGCCAGTTTAAGAATATAGCTATCTTTCTTCCTTTAGAGCACACTTTTTGTTTTGTATTTTAAAAGGACAGGGCTACATTTTTTGGTGCAACTGAACCACTGTTGGAAATGAGATATATACAAAGCTGCTTAGTACAAATATTTCACATTCATTAAGTATTGTTCTTTAAGTATCCATAAATAAGTGGATAAAAGTTAATTTTACACTTTAAAGAATATATTCAGGGTCCTTTTGAAGCTATTCAGATTAGGAAGAAAGAAGGAAAAATGAGTTGAAATTGGAGGATTTCTTCTTATTAATTCAGCACAAAGCCTCCTCTTCCCAAAAATTAAAAGCTCTACCCTGTACATGCATTCTATCATTTAGTCATGTAATTTATGGCATCTGTTTGGTTTTGTTTCAGAGCATATAATGCACAAACCTGTGATTTAGATGAAAGCCACCGATAAGAGTCTCTCTGGTGATTTGGATCAGATTCTGCTACTTAGTTATCATGTCCTCCATTGGGTGCACTTGGATGCCAGATTAGCTTATGGTACGTTAATCTCAGATGGCTCTAGCTGCCACAGTCACCCTTGTCCTACGTGTTTCCTTGTCTTCAAAAAGGTTAGCTCAGGATGTTCCTAGAAGTACTAGGAATATTTACAGGAAACTGAGACAGCTTCTTCACTTTAGATTAGGGTCCAGCATCGTTCTTGGGTCACCTTCAACTATGTAAAGTAAGTCACTTTGTCGTCTTGATTCAAGGGATGACTAAATGTACTGAACCTCTCTATATAAATAATGAAAAGACACATTGTTAGTCACATAACTGAGAGAAGAAGTTACAGCTATTTTCACAGTGTACCATATACCTTGGTTCTACATTACACACATGCATTCCTCCAGGTGACTCATAATTCACTTTAACTTCCACATCTTGTACAATGCTTTCCTCTTTTTCTTCACTGACCTTCTCCCCTACTGATTTTCATATTTGTGTCAAAATTAGCATGATATTATTTCCATTAGGAAGATTTCCATAATCTCCAGACTAGGTAGGTTTCCCTCACCTAAGATTTTCATAACTGTTGGCTTATTCAATGTTACAAAAATCTGAAACTTTCTATTGCACTGGCTCCCACTCTTGAAGATAATGAAGTGATTTTCATTTATCTATTTCAATAATCCAGATCAGTTCTCATTTTTAGCAGATATACTGAATGGCTTGTGTCCACAGGAGGTGTATTAGAAAATTGTATATGATTACCACCAGCATTAATGGGAATATCTTCTCTAGACATCGTCTTCAAATGCTATCTCTGTTTTAGCCAACCTGAAAATATATGAGAGTTCATAAAATTAGTCCAAATAGTCTTTACTTAAAAAAATCAGAACAACTAAATTGTTCTACACAATAACTTTCTCTACAAAAGATAAAATTGTGTCTTTAATGTTATCAACTAATTCAGACACCATAACTTAAGGAGTATTAAAAAGTAATGGGCCTGGAAGTCAATCCTGAAGGCCCCCATTTGTCATCTCCATGATGGTTTGTTACAATTTACTACTATCCTATATTTTTCAGATCACAATATGCTTTCTAGATAGGTTGGTACTTAGAATGAAGTCTAGCATTTTGCTCATTAACTTTCTTATGATAGACTGTCAAAAGTCCCACCTGAACTCCTGTTAAATTGCATCAACTTCTGCACCCTCATAGAATTACTTGGTTGCTGCCACAGAGAGCTATAAATTGTCTGATAAGACCCAATTTTCCTTTTAGCAGCCTGAGATACCATCTCCTATTCTGTTCCTTAAATGAGCCAAATTGTCTGTTTTTTATAAAGGCTTTCAAAATCTTGGCTGTTCTAATCCAGTTCCTCAGTCTCTTATCTTTCAAAAGCATTGCCTATACTTATTTTACATGATTATTCCATTTTCCTCTCCAAATTTTCTGACACCCATTTACTAGTGGTTTAATATCACCAATTAAAGCCATGAAGTGCTTAACAAAGGCATCTTTCTTCTAAGTCTCCAAACAAGTGAAACACATTCAATTATCACATCTGATGTATGGGACTTTCACACCAGGTTTTACTGTAATTGGATAAGCTCTCTCACTTTAAGTCTCTCATAAAAGTACACTCAGTTTGAGTGAGTGATAGAAATGTCTGCTATCTATAATAATTTTTTATTAGCTTCTCTTTTTGCTAAATCCATACCATGAAAGTATTTCAGGGACAGAATTTTGTGTTGCGTTGATTGTAAGATTTACTAATGACTTTTTTTTATTGCTCGTTATTCCGTACATTTTTATCTTTTTGGTTGAGAGCCTTTAACAGCTAATCCATCTCTGAAGCTTTGTCTTTGCTTTTGACTACTTAATATATCCACAATGTGAACTTGATGACTATAGGAGCCATAGATTAAAAATGATCTAAGCCTAATAACTACTGTGCAAGACAAGTAACCCACAGAAACAGCATGCGGTACATCATAAGAGCTTAGTGAGTATCACTCATTATAGCTACCATTAGTTCTTGCTTTATATGAAGCTTATAATTTGTCATAATGTTTTTCAACATCTCTGCTTTCACATTTTCTAAACAAAAATATTATATATTTACAAGATACTATATGATGTCTGGGTACTTTATGTAATGTTCAAATCACCTTAGATATATATGTCTCCTCAGACATTTATCTTCTGGATAGAAATTTTCAAAGTCTTATCTCCAAGCTTTTGCAAAGATCCTGTGCATGTTGTTAGATATCGTGTCTCACTTGTGAGACAACATATCAGAAATTTATGTTCCTATCTGTGGCTTGGCAATATTCCAATAGCTGTTCTCTTACCTAGCCCTGTTTCTCCACTCTCAAACCTCTGAAAATCATTATTCTGCTTTCAACTTCTATTAGATAATTTTTCATTTAAAAAGATCATTCATACAATACTTTTTTTTCGTTTATTTCTCTCCTCCAACTCTTCCCAGAACATTCTCAATACTGTACCCACTCAAATATTCTCTCCCCCCCACACACACTCACACAGTCAGACTGACAGACAGACAGACAGACAGACAGACACACACACACACAATCCACACAAATAAGCAAAAGAGAATAAAATAAAAAAAGGTCAAAACAAAACATGGTGCTACTTGTTTTTTGGCCAACTATTCCTGTGCCTGGAGCCTGCCCTGGAGTGTGATTGTTATATACTCCATTGGAGAAAACTGAATATTTGTTCGCCAGTGGGCATTAACTGCAAATTGTAAATAGTTTCTCTGTTGAAGGTGAGATTCCTTGTCCACCTGCTCCTCTCAGTCCTGAGACAACGTCTGTCATGAACTCGTGGGAGACTTATATATGCTTCAGGAGTCTTTATGAATTCATGTTAACTTGAGTCCTATTGTGTCTGCATGATTTGATTTCCTTGGAGCCATTTCTTACCTCTGGTTCTTACACTCTTTCTGCCTCCAATTCTGCATAGACGCCTGTGCCCTGAGGGGAGAGGTTTGATGAAGACCTCTCATTTAGGACTCGGTGCTTCAAAGTCTGTAACTCTGTGTACTTTGTCAATGTGCACAGTTATGTGTATTCTGTCAAAGTCCGCCAACTGCAAGAGGTAGTTTCTCATTTCAATATTCCCCATGTATATAAGAATGTATGGGATTTGTCTTTAGGTTGTTTCTATTCTTTGGAATAGCTCATATTTAATGAGAAACTATCAAATTTTATAGAATACTAGTGTGCAATCCTGATACTCTGAAGGCTGAAGTAAAGAAGGTCCTGAGGTTAAGATCAGTCTGATTTACTTATCAAGACACTGAAACTGAAAATTAGTTTTTATGCAATTTTTTCATGATTTAAGAGTCCAGATATTTTATCCCTTAGAAAAGTACTTTTCATTCGTACATTATTATTCATACTCCAATACCCTAGCATTGCTTTCTTAAGGTTCATATAGGTCATGTGTTAGCTAAACTGAACATTACAGAAGAAACATGAATTTCACGCCCACTGCATCATGGGCTTGGATAGATCTCTAGTCATGAAAAGAGTAAACGCAAGGCTCCTGTCTCTCAGCCTTGCATTGGTTATTGCCTACTACAGCTGGCTTTGAGTGGTAATATGAGCATTTCTGAGCATGGAAATAATGTGTACAGTGCAAAATATTTTTAATATGATAATGTTTGGAGCCTGGACTGGTTATTTCTAGCTGTGTAATTCACCATGGGCAAGGTCTGTAACATTTCAGATCAATAATTGTCTCAAAATAAACATTTCAAAATTATTGTTTGATATATGTATGTGAACTCCTGACTGCAGGTTACCTTCTATATTGGATAAATTGGATATGTTCCTTCTCCAGTAAATGCTCTAGCAAAAGTACATCTATTTGTACATAAAAGCAATTGTTTTGGAGACCTAAGTTATGCTTGGTGTATTAGTTATATTTCTGATTCCTGTGATTTAATACCCTGCAGAAAACAACCTAAGATAGAAGAGTTTATGTTTAGCTTATAGTTCAAGGAGGTACAGTCATTTTGGTGAGGAAATGATGGAGACAGGGGAGAGAGAGAAGCTGATCTCATTGTATTCTCAGTCAGAAAGCAGAGAATGAAAAAGTGATCATAAAACTCAAGATATGCCCATTGTAACCCCCTTGCTCCAGAAAGCCTATAGGTTTGATAAAGTTCCACAACAATGTCACCTGTTAGAAATCAAATATTCAAACACATAAGCCTGTGGGAGACATTTCATTTTAAAACTACAACTCTCTCCCCTTAACTCTCATAAGCTTATGGCCATCTAACAGCGCATAATGTATTCATTGTAACCTCAAAACTACTCATAATCTTACTAGTTCAAGCACTGTTGAAAATGTCAACATTCAAAGTTGTCAACATTCAGACTACACCCAATCTTTAACGTATGAACACTATATCACCAAAAACCATTTTTTTTAACCTCTGGATATTTGCTTAGTTTTGCAGTGCCAAGATGATTCCTCTCTTGTTGAATAGGTTTAAAGTTCAGTTAGGGATTCATTAGTTACCAGTAGACATGCTAATATGGACAAGGGAAACTTCACAAGGCTTCACTCAGCCCTAGGCAAAGAACTGAAGCTGTAAAAAGAATCTACCCCAGCAAAGAGCACAATATCAAAAGGTCAGCCCTGAAAACATATATGACAGACATTATAGATTGTTAATAGGTTGTATTTATGTATCTAGTAATATATATGTATACACACACAAACACACACACACACACACACAGACACACACACACACACACACACGTAACAACAGTTAATGAAAAAGAGGCCATGAATTTTAAAGATAACAATGAAGTGGGGTACATGTGAGGGTTTGGAGGGAGAAAAGGGAAGGGAATGTCAAAAACAAACAAAAACAAAACAAAGTAAAACCTTTGTGAAGTTAAAGTATACAGTGATTTCATTCCCAAATGATCTGGCCAAAACTAGACTGAGACTTATTATGCATCAAACTATATAGTTACATGTCTGGCATTTGGGACTTGGAATGGGATACTCTGGGCTCCACATTTCTGTGACCTGCATCACAGTACTTGGGAGCATAGTTTTGTCTGTCTGTCTGTCTGTCTGTCTGTCTGTCTGTCTGTCTACAGTACATGCATATATATGTATACATGTGCAAGTAAAACTGCATAAATACGAATGTAGAAATTAAGAGGACTTCTTGAGTGCCATTTTTCAGGCACAGTTCACCAATTTCTTGATAGGATCTCTGAACAGCCTGGAACTTGGCAAATGTGTTAGTTTGAGTGGATAAGAAGTCCTAGGGACTAATCTTCATTGCCTTAGAACTGGGATTAAAGCACATATTATGATACCTGAATTATTCTGGTTGTTGTTTAAAAGTTCTGGAAATCAAACTCATGTCCCTATGGATACCAGAAAAGCACTTGGCTAGCTCAGCTACCTCTCTATTCCAAGAGATTTTAACTTACTCATAAATTATTCATGTCTATCAATTATTATTTCATAAACAGATTATTTTTCATCTTATAACATTCCTTCAAATTATGCATTTATCACTGTAGTAATTTCAATAATGCTCCCCAAAATATATGCTCTATCCATGACACCAGAAAATGTGACTTTGTTCAAAAATTGTATTTTTGAAAATATAATAAGCTAAGTAGATCATAATGACCTCATCCTGGATTTACAGATGTTTCTGAATTACAAAGGAAAGAAAAGACATATTGGTCACAGAGAAAAAATGATGTAAGGGTAGAGAAAGATTTTTGGATTACTTGTGGACCAGAATTCTCTGAATATTTGAGAAGTCAACTAATAGTTTGTAAGAATAATGTCCTCATTATAGTTGTTAGAAAAAATAATAAGTGATGAGCCTAGCCCATTGTATAATAAGTGTCTGGCAATTGAGTAGCAGTTTTGCATTGTGGTTATTGCTATGTTACATTGCTTTATAGCTGGCCTCATTGTAAATTTGTAACTAAACTTCTAGTATGCCTATTCATTGGCTAAATTACATATCATCTTAATATGCTAAAACTAATTAGCCCAATGGAATATGTTACAAAATGGTGAGAAAAATAAATCATAATGGAAGATTATGAGAAATCTGGAAACATACTCTGAAAAGTAAAATTCATTCTACATACTTCTAAGTAACCACAGATTAAAAAAATATTAAGATCAATTGGAAAGTATTTTTAGTATAACTGTAACAAAACAAAACACATCAAAGTACACGACATGCATAAATAAGTTATAGAAATGGAAAACTACAGTTTTAAATATTAATACTACAAAAAGAAAGTCAAACAAAAGCACCATCTTCCAAACATATTAAATATTATTGCCTCCTTTTAATTCAATATATGCTACTATATAAATCCTATCTCTAATCAATCATAAAATTATAAGATTAATGTAAACAACATGAAAATAAGCAAAATAGGTTATATCTTCACAGTCCCTGGTTGTCCTAGAACTCACTGTGTAGACCAGGTTGGCCTCAAACTCAGAGATGAATCTTCCTCTGCTTCTTACATGCAAGTGTTAAACCATGTGCAACTGTGCCCTACTTAAAAAAAAAAAACAAAGACAAACAAACAACAACAATAAAAATATACTGGATTACCAGTATTTTTTTAAATGAGTAGACTGAGTTATTCTGAAGACAGGCATGACTTAAGTGTAAGAATATATCAGTTCACTCATGTCAGTGAGCCATAACATGCTTTCTAAACTTACAGTAGAACTCATGAATTTAAAAATTTATATAAAATACTCTAATTCATTTTTAAAACTTTGTGTGTTATGGGTTAAAATTATACATGACTATCAAAGGTCCTAAAACACACTGTTTTGTTAAAAGGTTAAGAACTTTATTGTTATTCTAAATTAATTCCAGTTAAGGTTGATTTTTTTATATTACTAATGAGTCTGAATATGAATAATTTAAGTGGATTGTCTCATTAAGTAGAAAATAATTATCATCTCGTGCTAACGAAGGAGTGAGTTTGTTTGTTTTTTTAATCTAGTTTTGATCTGACTCACTGACAAACAACCTAATGAGCAACCAGAACCTGAATAATCCATGACCATTGCTCAGTAGAAGAAAATGAAAGAATATTAAAATTACAAGATCCAAAGTTTTCTCTTCATATATTTCAAAATCCATATTTTTCATTACTACTAATTATTATTTCGTGAGTAGAATCTCTATTATTTCTCATTATTTACTACAAATTTTATCAGTCTATCTAAATATATGATACTATAAATTATGCAATTTGTCTATGTCAAGATGTTAAAAAAATCATCCATCACCCACATGATATTTATTGGTCATGAGTCTTGGGAAACAAAGTCTAAAATACAAATTGAACCAAATATAAAGCAGTTTCTTTGTTTTGGTTTTATCTACACTATAGCAATAAAATTTTGAGTTCGTTGATGGCTTCCATAAATAAGCAGAAAATATAGTATTGTGTATCCAAATCTATTCTATAGAAATAAATTATACATGTTATTTCCATGTAAAATAATTTTTAATATACATATCATGTATATTATTGAGGGAACTCTGATCTTCAGCTGGTTCTGTAAATAAGCTATTTATTTATTTATTTATTTATTTATTTATTTATTGCAATTCTGTCTCTGTTCATCAGTGTTTGCTTTATAGCAAAATATCTCTTAAGCCTGGATCTCTCAATTTTTCCACTCTGAGTTATAAAAAAAAAACTATCACCTCTACTTCACCTGCCCCACTTCCAAAATATCCCAGCCTTCTCCATGATGTTTCCCAGTCTTGAGGTATTCTGGAAAATAGTTCCATGTCAGGCTAGATCCCCATCTTTCATGGCCTGACAGATAAGAGTGCTGTAATGTAGTTACTGTGTCACTGGAATAGAAAGAAGAAAATGTACCTCTCATATTTTCTGTGTCAAGCTGCAAATTGGTGTGTGCCTACTTAATGAATGATGACTGGTACACAAGAGATGGTTCCTGATCATTTGCTGTTCACAAATATAGGTGACAACAGTACAGGCGGGCACTAGAAAAAGGATAAAATGACACAAATCACCAAAAAGAAATATAATTAATTGAAAATACCTGTTTTGCTGAACAGACTGAAAAGGCAAGCCTTAAAACAATTTTGTGTTTGTGGTTTTCAATGACAATATATGTTAGTGCCATTCTTGAGATACAGCTTATCATGAGATAAAATATTATAGTCACATCTTAAGTACAAAGGAAGATGAAAATTAATCTTTCAAAGATACTGTGTTGAATAGAAAGAACCAAAAATAGGATCAAGAACATTCGACCCACATTGGGAATTTATCTTCCCAAAAAAGATCAAAAGAAAGGGAAGGTTCTATGTCCAACCTAGGGCTCAATTCTGAGTGCCAAGCACATCTACCAAGCTGACAAACAGCTGACTAGGGCATTTGAGAATATTCAGAGTCAACATATTTGAAATTAAACCTGCTTCTCCCTAGAAAACTGGTTCTGGTTTTGAGCCAGCACGCAGTGCTTTTTTGTTGCCAGACTTCAAATTTTTACACAATAGACCTAGAAACTATCTTTAAATCCCTTCATTCTACTTTATTTAGCTCCTCAGTTAAACACTAGGCTCTTCCTACTTTGCTGATTATGGATTACCTCTTTCTCTTTTCTCTCTGCTACTTTAGCTCAGGGATCTAGCATCCCACATTTGAAATGCTTCAACAGTCTCAGTTCCTAACCACCTAGTTTTGCATAATACAAACCACAGATTTTCTTATCTTCTTGCTTTCTTAAATAAATCACTCTGGTGTTTTTGCTACTGCTCATTCCCTCGTTGCATTTTTAATTTGGCTTAAAAAGCAACGTAATTTCTATAAGGCCATCCAGTGTTCTTAACAACTGGGTCTTCTCTCCAGCCCCCTTTTCTTCCTATTTCTAATTAGAAGTTGTATATTTCTTTTAGTGTATTATTTTCAAATTACTCTGTTGTCATTTATTCTGCATTCCCTTGTTGGAGATATGTGCTGTGTTTACTTTCTTTTTCCCCATTAATTAATTAATTAATTAATTAATTAATTAATTTTTACATCCTGATCTCTGCCCCCTAACAATGTCCCTCCCTCCATCCCACTCCCTTTCTCCTTTGAGAGGGTCAGGGCTTCTCCCTTTATCCTCCCACCCTGGCATATCAAGTCTCTGCAGAATTAGGCACATGCCTGTTTGAGAAATAGATTCTTTGTTTATGCTATACCTGCAAAATATAAGCCCCTGAAAAAACTCATTTTTAAGACATTTTTGAGATAGGACTTTATGTAACATAGGATGGCCTTAGATTTGTTATAAAGCAGAGGATACCCTTGCATTCTGGATCCTCTCATCTTTGCCTTCAGAGTTCTAGAATTACAGACATGCACATTCATGAATGATATTCAAAGTATTTTAATATCACTTAATTCCTTTCATTGTTCATACTGTTTTTGTCAAGTATTTCTTTGCTAACTTTTAGACTGTTAATTTCTGTTTGGAATAAAACAAATGAATAAAAGAAATGCTGTGATTTTTGCTTTGTTTATCATTGCATAGATCCTCTTGAATTGTCCACATGTAGTGAAGATTTTCTAGTGGCAAACACGAACATTATTGAAAGCTTAGTTATGGATGGATGGGGGGAGTAGAACGGGGAGGGAGAAGAAAGTGGGGGCTGTGGAGGGAGTACTGGGAAAGGCATCTAAAACTAAGGGCCATTTGAGGGATCATATGGAAATCTAATACAGTAGAAGCTTCCTAAAATATAGACATATAAGAAGGTGATCAAAACGGAATCTACCAAAAGCAAAAGGAGGAATCATAAATAAGCTTCAACTGAACATCTTTCATCATCAAATAAAGCTTCTAGTTCTGGGAATTGGTTACATTTAATTGAGTTGCTGGCCAGAAGGACTCCATGGGAACCCCCAAAGATTAGCCCCATTCTAAGGCTATTTGGAGGCTATAGGTTACTCTCCACAAACTGATAGTAAGGCCCTGTCACTGAAGGCAACATCTATACAACTCATTGACCATGGAGAAGTAGAACTGCTGGTTACCTAGAGCCTTCAACACTACTGATTAGTGTTCAGAATACTGGAGGTACTTTCCATGCTATACGAAAGAAGAAAGGTAAACACCAATCCAGTTATAAATCCTTCAGTCTAAATTGGCAGCCTGCAAGCAAAACGTGATAGTGAAATGAAGGTACAAAGCTTGTGAGACTAAATAACTACTATCTGATTCGATGTAAGGTCCATTCCATGAGATGGAAGCCATCTGGACACTGTTCAGGTGGGCAAGAACTAGACAGGCCAGGGATCTAGAGAAAAAGCAAACATTATTACTATGCTAAAGAATGGCTCTTAATGACATTCTGCTGTACTCATAGATAAGTGTCTTGCTCAGCCATCATCAGAGAAGCTACCTGATTTAGATTATGATAAACATGGAGGTTCACAGCCAGACAATGTGTAGAAAGTGAGAGACTTCAAAATGCTTAGTCCTAAGTGAGATGTCTCCATCAATTCTCTGCCCTTAGGGCTCAGAGGATTCTGTGCCAGAAATTGTGAAAAGATTGTAGGAGCCAGAGGAAATGGAGAACATCAGTGACAAAATGAATTCTAAACACAGCAATGGCAGTATACATGTGAACTCACAGAGACTGTTGCAGCACACACACAGCCAACACGGGTCTGGGAATGATGCACACCCAGGGCTGAGAGAGGAAATGGATAGAAACCCATAAAGCTATTTCCATGTGACAACCACTCAAATGAACAGTTAACTCAATAAAAGGTCTCACTGTGTGTTGGGCTAGAAAGCCAAAGGACTGGCAAAACCAATCTGGAGCAAGCATTAGGGTGAGATTGGCAGGAGTTAGGACTATTTCCTCTTTGATCTGGGGCTATAGGTCCCAGTGCAGTAAGTGTTATGACCCCTCTGCCACCCTTGAGTTAGTCATATAGCTGTTGGCCAAATTACACTTCCTCTCCCCCTTTAAGGACATGTTTAGCAAACACCTAGAATTCCGCTTCGTGTAAATAAAGCATTTCCAGCACCTCGGTTACAGCCAATAATGTGCACTCACCCTGAAAACTCCTTCCTACTCCCCAAGGTTTATATGGTCCTTGTTCACTCCCCAAAAAGAGAGCTGTTTCACTGAAATACTGTTCCCAGAGAATATATCTGTTCAGGACCCTACCCACTTTTTGAATAGGTCACTTGCTGGGTTTTTTGTTTGTTGGTCTGTTTGACTGTTTGTTGAGTCTTATTATTCTGGATATTAATCCTCTGACAGATGTACAGCTCACAAAAATCTCACCCATTCTTTGGGATTCCTCTTTGACAGGTTAATTGTCTCAAAATTGTTGGCCCTAGTTCTTGGGTAAATGGGATCCTATTTAAATTTTTTTTCTTACACCAATATCTGCCACAAACAAACAGATATCATTACAGACAATCATAAATGATCAATGTACACAGTTGGATAGCTCTGTATCAATGGATACATCTACAATATAACTCTTGGCCTTAAGGCTCAGGAATATAGGGAGGAAAGATAGCTATAAATCATAAGTTCAAGGTAGCCACTATGAGATTGTGTCTTCTTGAAATATCAGAAGCTAGAACCATAAAGTATCACCAACATGACTACCTAGTAGCTGAACAAGGCCAACAGACAACACCTGTTATGCTAGTGTGGAAAAAGGAAAGTATTGGAGGATGCCTCAATTCTACACAAAAAGCTATAGACCATGCAGAAAGAAATGCTACATAGGAGTGAAGTACTCTTCCTCAGTAACAAGCATCCCAATTGCTTATCCAATAGCAAAGAGTCAGCCCTGAAAGCATATATGCAAGTGATATTATACATTCTGAGCATGTGTGTGTGTGTGTGTGTGTGTGTGTGTGTGTGATAGGAATTAATTTAAAAAATTCATGAATTTAGAAAAGGGCAAGAGGGTATATGGTAGGGTTTTGGAGTGTAGAAAGGAAAAGAGAAAAATACCAAATCTATTATAATCTCAAAATGTAAAAGAAATAATTTTAAAAAGAAAATGAAAGGAAATTTCAGTGTTCAGCTACATATGTTTAAAGACTTGAAGTAGATTTAATTTAATAAGAAAACATTTATAATAGAAAGTAATAAAGGAAGCCATTATAGGAAAAATGTGATTCATCCTAAGAAAGCCTGAAGATCAAAGTATTTGTTCAGAACATTGGTGAATAATAAATAATTAAAAGTGCTTTTTCCTCATGAATATTGGTTGAGTATTCTTAATCCCCAAGTATGAACTACAGAATACCCTCAAATTCAAGATTTTTTGAGCACATGATACTATGGCCCAAACTTCTACACCACTGAACTCTATGTCCTGTAAACAGAGTAAGTTTGTTATATAAAATTACACTTTAAAATATTATCTTTAGCTATGTATATAATAAATATAACAAACACAAAGACATATGATCCAGTGATTTAACCTGAAAATGTCACATTATGTGTGTGAAAATATGCCCGAAAACATTAAAAACAATCTGAAATCCTAACTGTTCTGATGTGAATCATTTTGACCAGTTTGATCCAAGTTTTAAGCAGCTAGCATAATATCTAGACAATAAATGGTTCTAAGGAAAAATAGAAAATAAGCAGACAATAAAGTTTGGGTAGGACCTAATGATTAGTCACTAATAACACATTCATTAGTAAACTAATTTTTTTACAATTGACACAATTAAAACATGCAAAAAAGTATGCTTATAAAAAATAGAATACAAAAAAGAGAATCAAATTATTTAAACACTACTAAGGTAAATTGGAGAAAAGACTGAAGAACTGAGAATTTTCTCAGGACCAGGCTTTCTCTCAAGGGCTGGATAAACTTGACACTGCGGTGTTATTCCCTCTCCAGCAATGTTGATCTAACTAACTCTCAAAGCTTGATATGAGAAAAGGCCACGTCTTAAGCCTACACTGTAACTTCATGCAATTTCTCCAGAATTCACTGCCTTGTAAAGTATCTTAAGATGACAAGTTGTTTGTTATGCCACTTTTATGAGCTTTCAAATATCAAGCTACAGGTACATTAATCATTTGGATATCCCAGCCTGTCAGTCACAGATTCTAATTGCTGCCTGTACTTAGACCACAAATTCCTCCTTGAGTCACTAAGCATATCCTTTCCCTTTGTGACTATTATTCTTGTGCTGGCTCCGGGTTGGTGTCTTCAAGCAACATGGTCCTAACTTTTCTTTTCCAGTATATTGAAGTTTAGTACTTGTTTGGGAAACTGTTAGATATTTATTCATGCCACTCAAGTGGCAGAAAAGGCTTTGCCTGCTGTGGACTTCCTATATAAGCTTTGTCTACTTTGTAAACTTTGTCTACTTTGTAAACTTTGTAAACCTTCAAGCCAGGAAAGTGGCCAAGCCCCTGTCAAGGAGCTTCTGTGGCCTGGCCTTGCCCCCATACCACCCTAACTGTCATAGTGGTGTTTCAAGCCACTGTAACTGTCAAAAAGTTTATTTCCATCTGTATTCCCCCTGAACATCCATGCTCTAGTGTCATCCCCTTCCCCATATCCTTCCTTTTTGTGTTTATAACTCCTGTGTGAATAAGTAAAAATTACGATTTGATTTTAAAAAATAAAATAATTAACAAAAAAGTTTATCTCCAGCCCTTCAACAGGACCCTCCTCATATTATGCTAATTTTATGTGAAAACAAAAAAGCCACCAATCCCTAAACATGCCACAGAAACCCACAAATCCCTGAGCTCCCCCAAGCTCAGGTCTTTAAATCCCACCAATCTTCAACCTGGAAATATCCACCCTAGAAAGCTACACACACACACACACACACACACACACACACAGACACACACACATACATACACACACACACACACACACACATACATACACACACACACACACAAAACCAGGAACCCCTATATAAGCACTTTGCTTTGTCTAATTCCTTATTGGTTGCTCCCTCCTGAGAGCACAAACAGTCCTCCTGGACTCATCTCTCCACACCCTGGACACTCTAGCCATTCTCTTGTATGAAATTTGATGCCTGGTGTGACTCTCATCAGAAGGAGACAAGAAGCAAAGAAGAGAAGAAGGGAGGAAACATAGGGAAGAAGTGAGGCTGAGGTTTCTGAGCTCCTCAGCTCTGCTGGCAATACTGTCCCCTGGGAGCTGTCATGCCTTTGTGAGGAGGCTTCCTCCCAGAGATGTGTGGTTCCTGAGTTCCCCTGTCTCACTATGCCTTTTCAATGGGACATTATCCTACCTCAGATCTGTGTGTTCCTGGGCTTCCAGGTTCCAGGGCACCTTCCAATCTGAGTGGAAAGGCCAACAGAAACATTAACTGAAATGCTGCATATGTATCTTTATATTATTAGTTTAATCAATCTAGAAGTAAACATAATTGTGATAAAGTAAACACTATGTACAGTACATGCTTCATCTCTCCGTTAGTTACCTGGTAGCACGAAAATGTCTCCAATGCTCATATTTACTTTCCTTTTAGCCATTTATGTGTACAAGCTAGTATCGACTTTGAACAGTTGATTTTAAACAATCAATATTTGGTTTTAGCAAGTCTCTTCATCTTTGTTCATGTTCAGCTACATTGTTTCATTTTGGCTTCTTGTACAACACTTTCTTCATTTGTGATATGTTCCAAACTTTGCAACATGTCTGATACAAAAATGTGCAAAACCCACACATCACTTTTGTATATGATTTTCATCATGATGTGTAATGTAAGTTACATTTCTATAATCATGATGGCTTAATGGTGAAAGTCATAGTCTAAAATTTGCAAGGTTTTTTATCTGGTACATTTACTTGCATGACAAGTTGAAGTCAACACAGACTTCCTGTGTATTAGCTCTACTTTCCTAATGTAGTGACACTTTAAGTTTCTTATGTTGTGGTGACACTTGATTACAAAATTATTTTTCTTGATATTCACAGCTGTAATTTGCTACTGCTATGAATCATAATGTAAATATCTGTGGTATTCGATGGTCTTGGGGGAACCGTGTGAAAGGGTCACTTGGCTCCCAAAGTGGTTGCAACCCACACATTGAAAAACTCTTCTTGAGTAAGTCAAAAGGAAGTGAGATTTATAGCCTCTTGTATTTGCAAACCTGCATCAAATTAAATACATCGATCTCCTAGCACTAATGTAAACACAAAGCTGAATTTGAGGAGCTCTCAAAATTCTGGGATGTTAGAGAATTGATGATGACTGCCCTGGAGCATTCTGTGAGCTCACTACTACTACCTCTTGCTTTATGTCAGGAAAAACTTACATCTAGTATTTATTTCTGTCTTTCACAGAGAAAATATTCATGACTCATGGATTTCAAAGGCCGAGAATGATAATTTTTAATAAGTACACTAGATGATGTCCAGCAGGTATAATATTAATTTTTTATTCTCCTCTCTCCCCTCAACTCCTGTCTCATCTACTCTGCTCCTCTCCTCTCCTTGTGTCTTCTCTCCCCTCCCCTCTTTTCCTATCCTCTCCTCCCCTCACTTCTCTCCTGTACCTTTTCTTCCCCCCCTCTTTCTCTCTTTTCTTCCCTTGCCCCTGTGTCTTTCTGTTTCAACAAGCAAACTATTAGTCAATCAAGAGCTTGTACTCAAGAAGGAAAGTTTAAGGACAGAAAGCGAACTTGATTTTTATTCTAAATTAAATGAAAACTCTCATTTCCCTATGCTTATGTTTTAGAAAGAGATCATTAGATCAACTGTTTATGAGATCTATACATGCTTTTTATTAGATATTTTGCACTAAGCAATTTGTCACCTTTTTAGAAAAAGCATTATTAGCACGATTCTACTCTATTTAAGCAGTTTAGTTGCAGATGGATGTTGTAACTGTTGATGTGGGTAACATTCATTATAATGAATTGCAGTGCTTTAGAAAGTATATCTAACATGACACAGTATAGAAGGAGTTTCTAGTCAACATATTTAATGTCTTCTAAGGATTATAAGATAAAACTATGGGAACATAAGGAAGCCACACAAAACCATCCTTTTATAATAATAACTTAAAGACAGACATGTTAGAGTGATGAAAATTCAAAATAATTTTTAATAAAATGATGTGGGTATTTATGCTAATGTACACACACACACACAAACCAAGCTCAAGTCTATGATCCTTTACCCTGTACCATTCCCCTTCTGTGACCTGAGCCTCTCAGGCAGATGAACTAAAGCACCATGAATGACAGAAAACTAGAGAAGGAACCTGGTATTGGTCTAATATCAAGGTTTGGAAGAATAATTCACTGCAATTTGATAATACTGAAAATGTTCTTGGGAAGTTAAGCACAGGAACTACAGGGGGGAAAGAAACCCTTAGACTACACATGAGCAAAGAGACATCTTCAAAGCTTCTGAGAAGAAAAGGAAGCCATGAAGGTAGAGAGCACCTTTTAACATTTGATTAATGAAGGATGAGAAGTAAAAAGGGGAAATGTAAGTTCTCACGAGGAAAAGAATCACTATTCTTTTCTTCACCAGCCAATTTAAAAGTCTGTCTAAAAGAATCATCTAGAAAAAGGAAGCTTAAGCCAATTATCTCAAAAATTGGGGAAAAGGTGACTAACTCGTCCTTGGAGTCCCTCTTGATTCCATAGGAGATGCGTTTTGTTGTTTGGCTAACTCAGAAGTTTGGAAGTAGGTGTATAGTGATGTAAATGATCACTGGGTTGTGGGTTGAAACTTGGTGTATGTGCGTGTACAGTTGTTCATATGTGTATATGCATGAGAATGGGTGTGTTTGTGTGTGTGTGTGTGTGTAGTAAAGACGAAAACCTGCCATTCTGAAATGAGAGCTGACAATCCAGAATATGTAAATGAAACACAGACCACCTAGCTTAACTTAGGTTAACTTAGGTTAAGCTTGAATACACACACTCATCCTGAGAGTCAGAAAGAAAAGAACTAAGCTTTATGTATGTATATATGTATGTATGTATGTATGTATGTAACTATCTACCGATAGATAGATAGATAGATAGATAGATAGATAGATAGATAGATAGATAGATATCTTTGGCAAGGGTTATTTTGTCTCCATTACTCTGAAGAAAATTATTAATGTTTATAAAATCATAATATTCTTAATTTTTTCCTATGCAAGAGTATGGGTTTGTAATGCTGAAAATAATTTCTGTGTAGTAGAGTTAAATTAATTAGCAATTTATTATAAATAATGTGAACTAAGTCTCTTACAGTTATAGAAAAATGCTGTGAATTAGAAAATGTGGAAGGCTTAATGCAACTTTAGTGAGGATTTAAACGTGAAGGATCAACTCATGAAGTGGATGGATAGTTAGAGAGACACATGTTAGTGTACACATTTATACATATACATATTAGAAATTACATGTAAATGTGTGTATATGCGTGGGTGAGTCTGTGCATCTATTTCTTTTCTATGAGTAAGTGCCTAAGAGGCATGAAAATCCCGAATAATAAAGAAATTCCCTTCTTGTTTTAAATTGATGACTTCCAATTCCATTCTCTAATAATGAAAAAGAGACTTGCTTGAAGTAATGTCTTGTTTCTGGATCAAGACAGAATTCACACATATACACATAAACACACCCTCACAAACACATGCAAATAAACATGCATAGACACACAATTCTGAAATACCTTTTGGTGCCAGAAAGTAAGTGTTGAAATGATAAAGATAGTGAATATCAAAAGGAACTCTTAAATGTCAAAGCTGAAAAGATTTGAGTAACAAAATTCAGTAATGATAGTATTTATGATGTAATTATAATGTAGGGAGAAATGTATGCCAGACCAGACCTTTATCAAGTGACAAATGTTACTGTAATGAGAGAGAAGACATTTCAATACCACGGGTTGCCTGACATGTTGAATGGAAAAGGGCATACCATTTCTGGGCTATTTTCACCAACATATGTAACCTCACTCATTGCAGGAAAACCAAGCACAAATAAAATAGCTAAGTAATCCTCTTTAAAGTGGTCAAGGTCATGAAAGACTAGGAAGCATGCCAGGCAGGAGGATACTAGGAACATATAGACACGTTAGCTAAATGATAGTCTTTGAAGGAATATTACACATTGAAAGACTAAAGTATATTAGCAGAATCTTCGTAAATTCTGTATAGAGTCTATAGGTCAGTCAATTTAGCACATCACTATTAGTTTCCTGGTTTTTGTGACTGTGTCATGATTGCACATGCTGTTGGTTTTAAGAGAAGCTAAGTTGGCAATGTGAAGCAATTCTGTGTGTTACATTGGAAGCATTAAATTTAAAAGAATTTCAAAATTAAAAGAAAGAAAGAAAGAAAGAAAGAAAGAAAGAAAGAAAGATAAATGAAACGAAAAATCCTTGTGTTTTCAGCTCTCTAATGATGGTTGTATAAAATCCTTTTAAACTGCAAATATTTCCATATACAAAGGATGGGGCTTTACTATTGCTGAATAAATCTAGTTATTAAGTGAGTCACAAATATAGAAAAATCTGCCTAGGCTGCTGTATGTGTTATTTATATGTGTTATAACCATATGAAATAATATTTTATAAAAAGTCAAGATAATTCTACTCCAAGCTAGAGTAAAATTCAATATATAATGCAAAGAAAAATAAAACTAGTGTTGCATTGAAAATGAACCCTCAAGATATGATAAATTTAAATATCCTTTAGAATTATAGAAGGAACATTGAGTGTCTTTTGCAGAGAGTGGTACAATAATTCTATGTCTAGGACAAGGCCACATGGGTAATATATTTTTCAAAATTTCAGCCTGTAATATTGCTTTGTCATCTGTCTTCATGATACTCAAAAGTTGCTCATAAAGAGAGCGAATATGGGTTAGATTTAAGCAATATAAAATGTTGTCACTTTCCAGTGGGAGTCATGAAGAGAAGAGCATGTATTTTAAATTTCAATTAATATATGAGTAGTGTATGCTATATGTTACTTATATGATAAGTATATGCAGATCATGCAATCCTTTAACTTTTATTAATAAGTCTCTATATAAAAGCTTTATTTTATCCAACTTTTAATCTGTTTTCAAGAAAGTCATTTTCACATTGTGTGTTCTTAACAAAACAGCTCTTGATCATAGAAAATTGTGCTGGATAACTTTATGTCAACTTGATACAAGCTAATGTCATCAGAGAAGAGTGAACCTTAGGAAAATACCTTCATAAGATTGGACTGTAGGTAGACCTATAGTACATTTTCTTAGTAATAATTTCTGGGACAGCACCCAGTGCATTGTGGGTCATGTCATGCCTCTGTTGGTGGGCTTTAGTTCTGAAAGGAATTAGACTGAACAAGCCATGTGGAGCAAGGTATTACGCAACATGCCTCCACAGCCTCTGCATCAGCCCCTGCCTCCAGGATCCTACCCTGTTAGAATTCCTGCTCTGACTTCCTTAATGATGAGCTGTGATATGGAAATGTAAGATAAATAAGCCTTTTCCTTCTCAAGTTACTTTTGTCATGATATTTCATCACAGCAATAATAACCCCAACTAAGACAGAAATATTTAAAGTATAGCCTCAATCCAATCTTTTCAATGGGTTTTTATGATTAACCACTGGATATTTTAAACTTTTATATCATTTCTAGAGTCATGCTTTTATTGTGTCACTATATATAACATGATGTAACATTTCAGGAAAATCTGTGTATCTCTTTTGTTTCTTTGTTTCTTCTTTCATTTATTATTTTACCTTTTTATGTCTACATTATGTAACACTAAAGCCACTAATGGTGACTCTAAACATCATTATTGCCTATTAAAATACAAAGATGCTATTACTATTTTATGAAATCAGTAACCTTAAATTTCTGATGCAATGAATAAAATATTATAATTTCCTATCATTAAACAATGTTACCTCCTCCCCAAAGAAAACAACAATATCCAAATCTCTTATGAGGGTAAAGCAGTGTTGGGACATGACAGTCTAGCAATTTCAATAAGCTTCTCTTTACACATACTTCAGTCACGACTCTAATCAGTGGTCTTGTGACGAGCAAGGCTGTAAAGTGTCATATGTATGCAATTCATATAATAAATATTTGATCAGTGTTATCATTCACAATACCCTCAGAGTTAGTGGAGGTCACAATACTAGCTATATGTTTAATAATCTTTAAAATACTACTAAATTTTTCAAATCAGTTTGCAGGGAAATAACAGTAATGCAGATCCCAAGGTAGGACAGCCTCTGTGTGACGTTTCCTTCATTCTCTGCTCCATTTTTTGTCCCTGCATTTCCTTTAGACAGGAACACTTCTTGGTTAAAGATATTGAGATGGGTGGGTGTCCCCATCCCTCAACTGGGGACCATGTCTATCTACTGGAGTTGGTCTCTTCATGTTCTATCTCCCCACAGTTGGGTATTGTGGGGTGCTGGAAAATTGCCCAGCATACAGGAATTCCCCACAACCCTTAGAGCCAAGGAATAATAGGAAGAACACACCAGACCTTGAAGGCCCAACTCCTGAGACAACAAATCACTACTTACCCGCCTAATGTACAATTAATGATGGCCCTGACAACCCTAAACATATTTAACATCTACAAAAGCTCCAAACGTCCCCCTATTTCCCTCCATTGACACACACCAAAATTAGCTCCCCCATCCTAGTAAGATGGCGAGATCCTTTGGATGGAATTTGGAAGGGACCAGAACCCCCCCTTACAACCGGGAGGGGTTTTGCTTGTGTTTTTCCACAGGACCAGTCCAAGACTACCTGGGTCCCTGCCTGAAATGTCTGACACCGCCCCACCAACCAAGAAGATGGCCTACCTCTCACTGACAGATCAAGAACCAAGGAAAGGGACGAGAAGGCAGAGGAGACGCCATACACAGAGGAGCAGCAGGATCTCCTGGAAGGACATCCATGACCTGGTAACAGCTGCCCAGGCCATGTGCCCTCTACAAGCCCCCCTCTCCTCTACTCTCTTGGCTGTTTTTGTCATCCTTCATACTAACTCTGCTACTGCCCAGCCTCTTTCTAGCCTTCTCAACACCTACCATTGGAGATTCTATGCTAGGGAAACCTACAACGGACATAACAAAGTTATAGGAACCCAGGACTGCTCACTTGAAGGATGTCGAACTAGGATTGAGGTTCCCCTACACCCAGAATCCATTTCCACTATCTCAAGCCCCTTTCTCTGCTTTCCTTACTGAAACACAGGTGAATGTCTCCAGGAGGCCTCCATATATGGAGGTTGCAGATATTGGAGCTGCAGGATGGAATCCACCAGCTGCAGTGGCACCATGCTCACCGACCTTAAAACTCATTTTCAGCTTTCCATCAGTGATCCATGGAATGAACGTTGGTGAACTGGAGTCATGGGTAAACTTTACTCCAATGGCTATGCTAGATACCCGGTAGCTGACCTACACGTCTCCCATGAACTTATCCTTGCCCCCAAATCCACCTTTACCCATGCTAGTATTATCCAACAGGAAAACCAGTCTCAGAAGGAACTACAAGCTACCTCTCCTGGCTACAGTATATCCAATATGTAACAGACCTTCCTTTAACAACCCACCCCAATTCCTCCCAATGCTTTTTCTGTGCCTCTCTCTCCCAGCCATTATTAACAGCTGTCCCCATTAACTTTTCCCTTTATGACTTCCATGGACCCCTACCTGTGAGGAAAGCACAGGACATTCCTCTCTTTGACCTACCCCCACCTCTTTGCCTTGTAGAACCCTCCTCAAAACACCATCTCTCATGTGCCCATGACATCACCATTACCAAATCAGTATATGAAAACCCTCCTGCCCACCTCTCGTGCAAAGGCACTACAGGTGCCTGTATTAACTCTCATTTTCAGGGCTCCTGCACCCCCATGATTGTTGTCCCCCAGGTTTATCTCTACGAACCTGAGGAACTTGTCTTACAGATGGGATGAAGCCGAAAGAAGAGAGAGATCTTCATCCCTCTGCTCATTGGACTAGGCCTTGCTGTTTCACTTGGTGCTACTGGAACTGCTGGAGCAGCCCTTATCCAAACACAACATCTGGCCAGAGACTTTCAGGACAAGCTTGACCAGGCAATGGCCTCTACTACAGATAGCCTTGAATTTTTTCAATGCCAGATAACCTCTTTAGCAGGAGTTGCTCTCCAAAACTGGAGCATCCTGGACTTATTGACTGCTGAACATGGGGGACTTGTGTTTTGCTGGGGGAGGAATATTGCTTCTATGTCAATGAATCTGGGCTGGTAGAACAAGATGTACAAATGCTCAAAGAGCTCCGGGGGAACCTCCAGGCATGCTATACTCCCATCATACCTACCCCTTGGTACTCTAACCCCTAGGTGGCTTGGATTCTTCCCCTCCTTGGCCCCATACTAGCAATTGGAGCTTTACTTCTCCTGGCACCCTGCCTCATTCAGTTTCTAAAGCAACAGATAAGTAGCATTGCAAAGGTAACTACCAATCGGGTCTTGGTTCTGTATCAAAATGTTCCCAACATAGGAGACACTTATTCTGATGACACCTCTCCTTTATAAAAAAAAAGGGGGGGGGGGGAGTTGTAGGGTGCTGGGCTGGGAGAAGGAGCTGGGAACCTGGTTGAGTGAGTCTTGAACCCTGGACCATTATCTGGACAGCAGGGGTTCGGCTTTTGCCCCCAGGCCCTGGTTCTTTTCATTTAGCCCCTCCCAAAGAGAGGTCTATGACCATCAGTCACAAGGAACAGTGCCCCAGGCTCTCCTACATGTAGATGAGGTATCTCCAAGCTCTCAGACCTAGCCAATAGGCGCTATCTGCTGCCAGACCTTAACCCACCCTGAAACTGTATATAAGGGGTCTATCCTGGAGAAATAAAGGTGTGTTCGAGAATCATCCTGGTGTCTGAGAGTCTCTCGGTCACAAGAGCTGTAACACTAGAGCTGTAACACTTGGAGAGAGATCTGCTCTCCCATAACCTTCCTGGGGAACCAAGCTGCTTCCTTGCCAGCTAGCTGGCTTCCTATCACAGCCCGGGCCAGCTCAGCACTGAGAGACAGGTGCAGCACTTGGGAGTGACCGAACAGCTGCGACAGAGGAGACTCAGGCAGAGGTAGCAGTGGGGGCAGGCAATCTGTCCTCCCTGATCGCACTCTGTACCCTTTGGCCCAGACCTTTCACACCAGGCCTGGCGGGAGACCAACGGACAGTGGAGACACAGGCAGAGGCAGCGGCAGAGACGGTAACAGACCCTCCCTGCTCTCACTCTGTCCTCAGCCGGGAGATCATCGTGGGACACCTCCGGAACCAGGGACCCACAGGGTATTTCAGCTAATGTCATCCCCATTGAATCCTAAGAGCTTCCTACATCCCTGGCATTTGGGACATAATAGTGATTTGCTCTGTACCCCACCCCCTACTGTTATATAATTCTATATATTTTCCTGGCCTTCTGGACTTCTCTACTATCTCTTTTCATACCTAATTTTGCCCTCCTTTTCCCTCTCCCAAATCTCTACCTCCCTTTACTTCCCATGGTTATTTTGTTCCTCCTACTAAGTGGGATTGAAGCATCTACACTTTGGCCTTCCTTCTTGTTAAGCTTCACAGAGTCCGTAAGTTATATCCTAAGTGTTCTAAGCTTTTGGGCTAATATCAACTTATCAGTGAGGACATACCATATATGTCCTTTTGGGTCTGGGTTACCTCCCTCAGGGTAAATATTTTCTAGTTTTATCCATTTGCCTACAAAATTAATGAAGTCAACATTTTTAATTACCACATTTTTAAGTATTTGTAAGTAATTTTACATTTTTAAGTACCACATTTCATGTATCCATTCTTCTATTGAGGGACCTCTGGGTTTTTTTTTTCCTCCAGATTCTGGCTATATAAATAAGGCTGCATGAACATAGTGGAGCATGTGTTCTTGTTATATATGTGAGCATCTTTTGGGTATATTCCCAGGTCTTCAGGTAAAACTACTTCCAATTTTGTGAGGAAAGGCCAGATTGATTTCCAGAGTAGTTGTACCAGCTTGCATTTCCACCAGCAATCGAAGAGTGTTCCTCTTTCTCCACATCCTCACCAGCATCTACAGTTTCCTGAGTTTTTAATCTTAGACATTCTGATTGGTGTAAGGTGGAATCTCAGGGTTCTTTTGACTTGCATTTTCCTGGTGATTAAGGATATTGAACATTTCTTTAAGTGTTTCTGAGCTATATGAGATCCCTCAGGTAAGAAGTTATTGTTTAGCTCTGTATCCCATTTTTAAATTGGCTTATTGGGTTTTCTGGAGTCTAACTTACTAAGTTCTTTGTATATT
Organism: Grammomys surdaster; assembly: GCF_004785775.1. NCBI lineage: Eukaryota > Metazoa > Chordata > Mammalia > Rodentia > Muridae > Grammomys > Grammomys surdaster. The sequence goes on from NW_021620876.1 coordinate 3,116,105, forward strand.
TGCAATATTAACCCTCTATTGGATATAGTAATGGTAAAGACCTTTTCACTATCTATAGGCTTCCATTTTGTCCTATGCTGAGTGCCCTTTAGCTTACAGAAGCTTTTCAGTTTCATGAGGTCTCATTTGTCAGATGTCAATTTTAGAGCCTGAGCAACTGGTGTTCTCTTCAGGAAATTTTCCCCTATGCTGATATATTTGAGGATCTTTTCCATTTTCTCTTTGATTAGATTCAGCATATATGGTTTTGTGTGAAAGTCCTTGATCTACTTGGACTTGAACTTTGTACAAGGAGAAAAAGATGGATCAATTTGCATTCTTCTACATGCAGACTTCCAGTTAGATTAGCACCATTAGTTGAAAATGCTTTCTTATATCCACTGTATGGTTTTGGCATCTTTGTCAAAGATAAAATGATCATAGGTATGTGGATTCATTTCTGGGTCTTTAATTCTATTCCATTGATCTACCTGTCATTCTCTGTACAAATACCATGGTTTTTTTTTTTTTTAACTATTGCTCTGTAGTATAGCTTGAGGTCAGGGATGGTGATTCTCCAAGAAGTTATTTTGTTGTTAAGAATTCTTTTTGCCTCTGAACTTATACTACTCATACCTTAGAAGGGCCATTGACAAGAACATCAAACAGCTAGAGACTGACATCACTAATCTGAAGAAATCCCTCATTTTGCTGTCTGAATAGACCTCCAAAAATCGCAAAGATCCTTATTGGACTTGATTTACACTATTATAATAGAAAAGGTTGTGTACAGCTCTTGACTGTGTACAGCCCTTAAAGAAGAATATTGCCTTTACATAGACAAGACAGGGACGGTTGAAGAGAGCATGAAAAAGGTCAAAAAAGGCCCTGAGAAAAGTCAGAGAGACAAAGAGAAAGATGAGTGCTGGTACAAGAATTGGTTTTCAACCTCTACAGGGTTGTCAACCCTACCTCCTCTCATCTTGGGACCATTATTTGGGTTCCTTTTGCTTACTTCTTCTGGTCCATGGGCCTCAAATAGGCTGACTAACTCTGTGAAAAAAACAGATAAATAATTTGGTAGCAAAACCTATTCAGATACATTATCATAAGTTAGCTATGGAGGACCACGAGACTCAAGATGAGGCTGTTACTTTATACAGGGTGTTCCCAAAACCTATCTCCACCCAACCTAAAAGAACGGGACTTCTGCCCCTAGACCAGGCAGAGAGGGGCCACCCAGAACCCCCTCTGTCAGGCGATCTGAATTCTTGCTTAGGCTGCGAGGCTAAGCACTGCAAGGGAATATAAATAAAAGATAAAAATATCTCTCTGGGTTCCCTGAGGGACAAGCCTTACTGCATAGGGGTTGATGTCAAAAGTATCCCCTCTCCAGGAAAAAGACATTGGGATGGCCCTCATACCTCACTGGACAACAACAGGGGTACTGGAGCCATTACAAGGTCCCCTTCAATTACTGGAGGTCAGGCCTCTATCCCCACCTTCGCAAGATTAGATTCGCCACAGCCCTTCTAGACTTAGAGAAGGGAGGAGATGTCAGGAGCATCCCTGCTTATACACTGATGGCCTAAAATCAGCCATAGGCCTAAAATCAGCACTAGGCCTGTCATACATGTATACTAATACCAAGTCTTGGGTCTCTGTGGATAAACACTGAAACAGATAGCTATAAGCTATTGTAAACAGGCAGTTTTTGTGACAATTTACCAGTCTGAGTAGTCATAGATCTTGTAAATAGGTAGCCTTGGCAGATATTACCAACTTAGATAAGGACAAGTGAATCATAGACAGAGTCATAGTGACCTATTCCCTGAGCCCTCACCCAGCCGATACCCTGTTCCGAAAAATATCTGTATTCCCCCTGAACAACCATGCTCTAGTGTCATCCCCTTCCCCCCATGTCCTGCCTTTTTGTGTTTATAACCCCTGTGTGAATGAGTATAAATTGCAATTTGAAAAAAATAAATTATATATATATATA
>NW_021620876.1:3118185-3163727 GCF_004785775.1 Grammomys surdaster
TTATTATTATTATTCCAGATGAAGTTGACAATTGGTCTTTCCATATCTTTGAAGAATTGTGTTGGAATTTTGATAGGGACTGCATTGAAACTGTAAATTGTTTTTGGTGGAATGGACATTCTTACTATGTTAATCTTACAGATCCATGAACATGGGAGAGCTTTCCATCTTCTGAGGGCTTCTTTGATTTCTTTCTTCAGAGACTTGAAGTTCTTGTCATACAGATCTTTCACTTGTTTAGTTTTATATTATTTGTGACTATTTTGAAGGGTATTGTTTCCTTAACTTCTTTCTCAGCCAATTTATCCTTTGTGTAAAGAAAGGCTACTGATTTATTTGAGTTGATTTTATATCCAGCTACTTTGCTCAAGTTGTTTATCAGGTATAGAAGTTCTCTGGTAGAACTTTTGGGTTTGCTTATGTATACTATCATATTATCCACAAGTAGTGCTACACTGACTTCTTCCTTTCCAATTTGTATCCCTTTGACCTCCTTTTGCTGTCTAATTGTGCTGGCTAAGACTTCAAGTACCATATTTAATAGATACGAAGAGAGTGGCAGCCTTATCTTGTCCCTGCTTTTAATGAGATTGCTTTAAGTTTCTCTCCATTTACTTTGATGTTTGTTATTGGTTTGTTGTATATTGCTTCATTATGTTTAGGTGTGGACCTTGAATTCCTGATCTTTCCAAGACTTTTAACATGAAGGGGTATTGTATTTTGTCAAAGGCCTTTTCAGCATCTAATGAGATGATCATGGGTTTATTTTTCTTTGAGTTTGTTTATATAGTGGATTAAATTAATGGATTTTTATATATTAAATCAATCTTTCATCTATGGGATGAAGACTACTTGATCATGTCAAATGATTGTTTTGATGTATTCTTGGATTTGGTTTGTGAGAATTTCATTGAGTATTTTTGCCTCGATATTCATAAGTCAAACTGGTCTGAAGTTCTCTTTCTGTGTTTGGTCTTTTTGTGGTTAGGTAGCATCTTAACTGTGACTTCATAGAATGAATTAAGTAGTGTCCCTTTTGTTTCTATTTTGTGGAATAGTTTGAGGAGTGTTGGTATTGTCTCCTCTTTGAAGATCTGATAGAATTCTGCACTAAAGTCATCTGCCCCTGAGCTTTTCAGGTTGGGAGTTTTTTAATGACTTCCTCTATATCCTTAGGGGATATGGACCTGTTTAGATAGTTTACCTGCTCTTGATTTAACTTTGGTACATTGCATCTGTCTAGAAAATCATCCATTTCATCTATATTTTCCAGTTTTGTTGAGTATAGGTTTTTGTAGTAGGATCTGATGATTTTTTGAATTTCCTCAGTTTCTCTTGTTATCTCTCCCTATTTGTTTCTGATTTTGTTAATTTGGAAACTGTCTCTGGGCCTTTAGTTAGTTTGGCTAGGTGTTTATCTACCATGTTGCTTTTCTCCAAGAACCAGCTTTGTTTTTTGGGTTTGTTGTTGTTGTTGTTTTTGTTCTTTAAAATTTTTTGTGTCACTCTCTTTGTTTCTATTTAGTTGATTTCAGCCCAGAATTTGACCATTTCTTGCTGTCTCTTCCTCTTGAGTGTCTGTTTCATTTTGCTCTAGAGCTCTAAGGTGTGCTGTTAAGTTGGTAGTGTAGGATCTCATTTCTTTACCAGAGCACTTAGTGCTATGAATTTTGCTCTTAGCACTGCTTTCACTGTGTCCCATAAATTTGGATATGCTGAGTCATCATTTTTATTGAATTCCAGGAAGTCTTTAATTTCTTTCTTTATTTTTCCCTGACCAAATTATCATTGAGTAGAGAGTTGTTAAATTTCCATGGGTATGTGGGTTTTCTGTTGTTTTTGTTGTTATTGAAGTATATCCTTAGTCCATGGTGATCTGATAGGGTGCATAGGATTATTTCAGTCTTCTTGCATTGGTTGAGGCCTCTTTTGTGACCGATTAAATGGTCAGTTTTGGAGACGGTACCATGAGTTGCTGAGAAGAAGTTATATTCTTTTGTTTTAGGGTGAAATATTTTACAGATATCTGTTAAATCCACTTGATTCATATCCTCTATTAGTTTCACTGTGTCTCTGTTCAGTTTCTGTTTCAACGACCTGTCGTTTAGTGAAAGTGGGGTATTGAAGTCTCCTATTATTATTGTGTGGATTTCATTGAGTGTTTTGAGCTTTAATAAAGTTTCTTTCATGAATGTGGGTGCCCTTGTATTTGGGGCATAAACATTCAGAATTGAGACTTTTTCCTGGTGGATTTTTTTCTTTAACGAATATGAAGTGTTCTTTCCCATCTCACTTGATAACTTTTGGTTGAAAGTCTATTTTATTGGATATTAGGATGTACACTCCAGCTTGTTTCTTGAGAGAATTTGCTTGGAAGACTTTTTTCAGCCTTTTACTCTGAGGTAGTGTCTGTCTTTGTTAATGAGGTATGATTCTTGTATGCAGCAAACTGCTGGATTCTGCTTGTGGATCCAGTCTATTAGCTTATGTCTTTTTATTGGGGAATTGACCCTGTTGATATTGAGAGATATTAAAAACAGGTCATTGTTATTTCCTGTTATGTTTGTTGTTGTAGGTGGCATTATGAGCATGTGATTCTCTCCTTTTGTCTTTGTTGTGAGATGATTAATATCTTGTTTTTTCTTTGGTGTAGATACCCTCCTTGTGTTGGAGTTTTCCTTCTAGAATCCTCTGTAGGGCTGGATTGGTAGATAGATATTGTTTAAATTTGGTTTTGTCCTCAAATATTTTGGTTTCTCCATTTATGGTGATGGAGAGTTTTCCTGGGTATTTAGTCTGGGCTGGTATTTGTCTTCTCTTAGAGTTTGCATGACCACTGTCCGTGTTCTTCTGGCTTTTAGTGTCTCTGTTGAGAAGTCTAGTGTATATCTTTGTATGTTATTTGGCCTTTTCCCCTTACAGCTTTTAATATTCTTTCTTGGTTTTGTGCATTTAGTGTTTTGATTATTATATGATGAGAGGATTTTCTTTTCTGGTCCCATTTATTTGGTGTTCTATAGGCTTCTTGTACATTTATGGTCATCTCTTTCTTTAGCTTGGGGAAGTTTTCTTCTATGGTTTTGTTGAAGATGTTTTCAGGTTCTTTTAGCTGGGACTCTTACCTCTCCTCTATTCCTCTTATTCTTAGGTTTAGTCTTTTCACTTTTCCTGGATTTCCTTGATTTGGGTTAGGAGGTTTTTTTATGTTTTGAATTTTCTTTGACAGTTGTGTCAATATCTTCTTTTTTTTTCTTTTTTTTTTAATTTCTTTTTTTTTTTTGAACATGAAATGCTTTTTTATAGCATGTTTTACAAGGGGAGGGGGTAAGAGGGTCCAGGTGGTGGAAAAGTACAAAATCTTCTTGGCCTGTGCCTTGAAACATGTCATGGTCTATATGGTACACTGCCTTGAATTATGATCTACCTGCAGTTCTTCAGAAGATATGGTACACTGCTTGAGTTATGGTCTCCCTGCTATTCTTAAGAAGACATGGTACTAAATCTTCTCTTCTATCTCTTGCATTCTATTGGTGATGCTCATATCTGTAATTCCTTATCTTTTTCCTAGGTTTTTGATTTCAAGGGTTGCCTCTATTTGTGTTTTCTTTATTTCTTCTAATTCCACATTTAGGTCTTTGACCACTCTGTTCAATTCCTTCACCTGTTTGTTTTCCTGCATTTCTTTAAGAGATTTATTTGTTTCCTCTTTAAGGGCTTCTACCTGTTTACCTGTGTTTTCCCATAATATTTTCAATGAGTTATTTATATCCTCCTTAAAGGACTCTATTATCTTCATGAGATAGGATTTTAAGTCAGCTCCCTGATTTTCAGATGTGTTAGTATATACAAGGCTTGCTGTGGTGGGAGAACTGGGTTCTGATGATGTCCAAGTATATTGGTTTCTGTTGTTTATGATCTTTTTGTTTTGTTTTGTTTTGTTTTCAGGCCAGTCCAAATCCAAGTTTATTTCAGTGTTGGCAACATCTTAGCCATCAAAAAAATAAATAAACTCTACCCAGGGCAACAGAAGTCTCTACAGCGAGGCTAAGGGCTCAGCCCTCACGTGGCAAACATCAAGGATGTATAGTGGGCACTGCCTGGGTAATAATTTAGGAAGAGGCAGCCTGATGGTGGTGATGGCCAGGCTTCACTTCTGGGCGGGCATGAGGTCATCGATATCCTGACCCTGCTCAAGCTGCTGCTCCATCTCAATGAGTAGCTTCATTCAGTTCACCACCATCTGCACCAGATCGACCTCTGAGAAACCCAGACGGTCAGCGTTGGCGACATCAAAAACTCTACTGACAGCAGCAGTGTCCGCGCTTCTGAAGTCGCTGCGGCTTAAGCACTTCTGAGAACTTCTCACTTTCCCAGGTGGGGCAGTTTGATGTGGACACCTTCCCGAAGTCCAGTGCCCAGGCTGGATGGGCACGTGAGGATATAGCCTGGGTGAGGGTTCCACATGAACTCATAGTTCTTAGACTTGAAGAGAGTTTCGATCTGAGTGAGGCCAGTGCACTCAGTGTTCAGTTGAACACTTCCTTCATGTTATGTGTGGAGATGACTCTAGTGTGATAATCCTCTTTGATTCACAGCAAGAAAGTCTTACTGACATTGTACCTGTCACGGGCAATGCTGGAAGCCAGCAGCAGAGACGACACAGGATTGTCAAAGAGGAAGTGGTTGTCAATGAGCTGCTGCTCCTCTGCCTGGGTCATGCTCTTGAGCACATAGTACCTGCCAGACAGGTCGCCATCTAGGCTGGACAGGGCTTCTGCTGCTAGCTTCGCCATGGCGCAGCACTCTTGAAGCTGCAGTGCCCGGAGGGTCAAGGGAGCGGATGCTGTGGCTTGTGCGCACCCTGGAGCTCAGCAGGTCGTTGGGGTCCAGATCATCGCTGCCCTGCAGGTTGTCTGGGTTGAGATCTGTCTTGTGCTCATCACTGGGCTGGTAGCCACCATGCCAGTCCTTAATAATGGGGTTGAAACGGTCCTTGAATGCTTCTTAACTCACCTCGTCGCCCAGATTGTCTACGCCAGTCTGAATGGCATCATCCAACCTAAAGTCGCACGGCTTGAGCTTGGCACAAAGCTCTGGTGTACAGCTCACCTTGGCCATATGGTTGTTGTGGCTGCTCATATCAGAGAACCCATCCTTGGCCTGGAAGCGTAGCTTCTGAGTGTTATGGTAGTTGGAAAAGGGCATGGCGGTGGCACCTGGTGGGATGCTGGTCAAAGCAGGGCCTAAGAGTGTCTGTGTTTGCAGCTCCTGGCGCAGGGCAGAAGAATGAAGACTTCTTTCTCCCTGCTCCCTGAGCTCTTAAGGAACACTGTTCTTGTGCTTGTCTCTCACCATCTGATTAGCTCTGGTGTTAGCTGGTCTGGGTGTCTCTGTCTGGAGCCATTCTCCTGTGTCACTGGGATGCTGCAGGTCTCCTGGGAAGCTGTAGCCGACCTCCTGTGTGGCTTCCAGACAGTAGGGTCTCCAGAGAGGCATGTAAGACAGTGTCCTGTTATCCTCACTGCAGTGGCTCTTCTGAGAGGCCTTCAGACTGTGGGGTTTTCAGAGGAGCAGTCAAGCTGTTGCCCTGCTTGTAGCTGTTCTCCTGGGATGCCTTCAGACTGTTGGATCTTCAGAGGAGATGACAAGCTAGTGATCTGCCACAGCAGAAGGTACAGGCCAGAAGGGGAATATTCTTTCTTCGTTCTGTGTATTTAGTGTTTTAATTATTATGTGATGGGAGGAATTTCTTTTTTGGTCCAATTTATTTGATCTTCTGTGAGCTTCTTTTACCATTATGGGATCTTTAGGGAAGTTTTCTTCTGTGATTTTGTTGAAGATGTTTTCTGTCACTTTGAATTGGGAATCTTCACTCTCTTCTATTCCTTTTATTAGGTTTAATCTTTTTATTGTGTCCTGAACTTCCTGGATGTTTTCAATTAGGAGTATTTTGCACCTTCTATTTTCTTTGAGTACTGTGTCAATATCTTCTATGGTATTTTCTATGCCTGAGATTCTCTCTTAAATCTCTTGTATTCTGTTGGTTATGCTTTCATCTGTGACTCCTGCTCTCATTCCTAGATTTTTCATCTCCAGGGTTGTCTCTCTTTATGATTACTTTTTTGTTTCTATTTCCATTTTTAGATCCTGGACCATTTTATTCAATTCCTTCACCTGTTTGATTGTGTTTTCCTGTATTTCTTTTAAGAGATTTATGTGTTTCCTCTTTAAGGGCTTCTAGCTGTTTACCTGTGCCCTCCTGCATTTCTTAAAGGCAGTTATTTATGTCCTCCTTAAAGTGTTTTCTCATCTTCATGAGATAGGATTTTAGTTCAAAACTTTGCTTTTCAGGTGTGTCAGAATATCCAGGGCTTGCTGTAGTGGGAGAACTGAGTTCTGATGGTGCTAAGTGGCATTAGTTTCTGTTATTTAAGTTCTTGTGCTTGCCTCTCTCCATCTGATTATCTCTATTGTAAAGTAGCTTTGCTATCTCTGACTTGAGACTGTCTCTCCTGTGACCCTAGTTATGAGGGACATCCTAGAGTCAGGCTGTCTCCGGGTATGGGAGGGGGTCTGGAGCACAAGATGTGCTGTGGGCAGAGTTTCAGGCTGGGAAGAAAATGAGCATCCAGCAGGGTGGATGGGTCCCATGTCCACTGTGCCCTGTGGTGGTCCCAGGTAGGCTAGGGATGGGTCTCACCTGTGAGCCTGGATATTACTGACCTCCTAGGAGTCAAGCTTTCTCTGGGTAGGGGGTACTGTTGGAGGAGACGGAGTACCCTATCTGCCCCCGGGCTCAGTTTTGGACTGGAAGGTTATTTTGTAATTTTTTAATTTTTATTTTTATAACTTAACTTGCAATTATTTAAAAACGACAATCTAAAACAAAATAAAAACCATAAAGTAATATTGAAAAATCTTATGTTTTTAAACAAGGGCCTTGGGTCTTCTAAAATGTTCCTTCATTAGATTGAGAAGACCTAGACTTTTCAGCAGACTGACTTTTTCATAAGTGCATACAATTTATCACCACTGATGTCCACATTAATCTTTTATTTTCTGTCTGAAATGATATCTCCTGCTTAAACTCAGACATTTACAAAACAATGAGATGATGCCCCATCAGGTTGATGTATGTGTTCCAGATGTGCCTATGACACTTTAAAGTCCTTGTCACTTTATCTGCCTTAACATTGGACAATAAAACCACTTCTGTTTTTCCTAAGTAGAAGAATATATATTTTTTGTTATTTCCCTTCTCCACAAATGTGTATTTCACAATCTGAAAAATAAACATCAGACAAAAATTCAATACTGAGAAAAAAGAAATTTAAATTTAAATGGCCCATTAAAGGGCAATTAACACTTATTATTATTAGGAACTAATGGGGAAATGGAGATGAAAGAAACTGCACAATGATCAAAAAAGAAAGACAAAAGTTTTTGGAATATCTATATAAGAAAAACAGTATGAAGGAGAACTACATAAACCACTACCTCTGTCTTGGATAAATCTGTTATCACTTTACAACTTTTCAAGGTTGTATTTAGCATTTTGAGATTAGGAACCTGTTCTGAGTCATCTTGTAAACTTAAAAAAAAAAAAACACCACAAGCTTTTAACATGTGCCGATATTAGTTAGTTAAAGTGATACACAAATATGCATTTGCCTATGAAGTCGTTACACAATATAATTGCAAGGAAATATCAGAACTGTGAATTCTTAATAGATACTTAATAAGCTTTATTAATGTATTTGTGAGGCTAGATATGGAAGCTTGTCCCTATAACCTCTGCATATAGGTGGCTGAGACAGAAGAACTTCGATGAGTTTGAGGCCATCCTTGCTCCTGTACTGAGTTCTAGAATAGCTTGGTTATAGAGTAAGACTCAGTCTTTAAAAATAGCTTTTAAACATTGTCTTCCAGAAATATGTTGTAATAATATTGACAGAATAGAAATGTGTGAAGATACAAAATTTTCAGTGATTCACAAAGGGAAAGGATGAGGTCTCATCTAAAAGTAAGTATGAACAGAAAATGGAACACCTGCTCATCGGTCATATCCGCTCCTCCAGTGAGTCATACCATAGACCTTAAAAATATACTTAAAAAAATGTACCTCCATTGTTAGGGGATTGGGGAGAATGATTTTCTCTTGAGCACTGCTGAAAGGACAATACATGAACACAAACTGTGTTAGAGAGGAACCTGGCTTTAATATTCTAACTCCTGTTCCTAGATGTGTGATCCCTAAGCCCAGTGTGTGAGAGGCAGACATGGGATAATTAGATATTGGAGATCAGACACTGTGTCTCACACACAACAAGGGTAAATTAATTTATTTATTTGAATTAAAATTAACTGCATATCCTCTCATCCATTGATACACCTTTTAGAACTATAATCTATAGATAAGAAATATCTAAAATACTAAGAGATATGTAATGATAGTTCAAATTAAATTTGATACGAAGACACTAAAATGTTAAATGTTCATTGGTGAGTAGTAGATGACTAATTTATTATACATTCTCTTTGTTTTTGTCATTTCTCACTGTGACTATTCTTCAAGCTCAATCTCTATATTTATACGTATATAAACAAAAAAGAAAGCTATAATGCTTTTAATCTCAAACACATGTAGTACGTACATGCTATTAAGATCATCACTGAAATCTCTCACAAACACAGTGACTCAGATCCACCCATGACCATTGCCAATAAAGAAACTTTCACTGGAGTGAACTGGAGAGAAGCATCTAGGTGGCTACTAAGTTTTAGATTTAATCTCATAGTTTCTTCCTGTTCAATCTGTAGAATCAAGCATCGTTAACTGTTATTAACTGAAGAAAAACTAACAAAGTGTACAAGTCACAGCCTTCCTCATTGGCATACTCCTTTCTTTAGAGAATTAATTCTCCTTAGTCTTCTGTATCCTCTAAAGGGTTAGTTGAGAAGACAAGCTCCAACAACATCCTGGAATAGATTTATCTCTAACTCTGCCTGTCATGGGCTATCTTAACACTCAAATGAACTTTTCTTTCAGAGCTCTCTGAACCTCTGTTCTTCAGTCAGTAAACTCTGTTTCTAATACTGATTCCCACACTGGAGCTATCTGGGTGCAAGTTCATCCTACATGTGTCCTGTGTTGTACTTAAGACTTAACCATTCCAGCCCATAAGAACTAAGAGCCATGGCTACAGATGAAGCGTGCTTTGTTATATAACATGTTGGGTCAAGAAAGATTTTGGAGTTATTGATACATAAGATGTCTTTATAGATCTCCCAGCATTTGGGAAGACCAAAAACTTCAGATGCTCTAAGTATAAACGTAGTAATTTAATTATTGAAATAACTACTGTCCTGAGGCAGATTTCAACACAGGTTTTTCAAACAAAAGAAAATCTATCATTTAACAAGTGGACCACACTTAAGTTGAGTGGTGTGACTTGGTAGATGCATAACAGGTTGATAGCTGACTAGGATGGGATTTAGTTCTCGTGTGTGTCTTTGGACTTCCTGAAGGAAGTTTGAAGAGTCTTCTTTTGTCTGAAGAAGACTCAGACATAAAAGCTTTAAAGAAGGATGAGGGCCCTTCATGGACAGAGAGGATTCTGTAGTGGAGTCCTTAATTCCCTCACTTCTGCTCACAGAGACATTTGCTCTTCTCTGAGCTCTTCATGAGCTTTTTCCACTACCTTCCTCCCTGATGCCATTGGAATTTATGAGGTACAGTGTTACTGTGACCTAGGTATTCTTTCTTCAGGATGGTCTTGACTATTTCAAGCATTGGAGCTGCTTTATTTAAGAAAAAAGTATATCACATATATTACATAAATTATGTAAAAAAGCATATATATATATATATATATATATATATATATATAAATCTATATTTATGTATAGATCCATGGAAAGAGATGGTGATGTAAGGATCAGTAACTGTCTTTTCAATTTTCTTTGCACAATTACCCTGTAATGAGTACAAAACTGAAATTTACAGAGTTGGATACTGTGAAAAAGCAGATAAGCAGGAAAGAAAATTTAAAACTCAGATATGATTCCACACCAACACCTAAGACTAGAATTGTTTAATTATTATTATTATTATTATTAAGAAGTTGGCTTCAAGATTCATAAAGAAAAATAACTTTTGAAGGCATTTATTTATTTATTTATTTAGAATGTTAAATAAATAAATAAATAAATTTTTCTTGGTAGGAAGACCAAGAAAAATGCCTCAAATCTTTTTTCAGGCCCATTCTTCTCCTGAAGATAGACAGATATGTCATGATCTTGCTTGTGTGACTGGAAATGCCCATGGGCATCTTGCAGAAGACATAGTGTTATTTCTTTTTTCTTTTTTTTTCTTTTTCCATTGCTTTTTATTTTTTTCTCAAATCGTAATTAATTCACATAGGGGTTATAAACACAAAAAGGCAGGATGTGGGGAAGGGAATGACACTGGAGTGTGGGTGTTCAGGGGGAATACAGATATCTTCAGAACCGGGTATCGGCTAGGTGAAGGTTCAGGGGACAATTCACTATGACTCTGCCTATGACTTGCTTGTCCTTATCTAAGTTGGTATTGTCTGCCAAGGCTACCTATTTACAAGGTCTATGTCAAGATGAGGTTGTTACTTTATACAGGGTACTTCCAAAACCCATCTCCACCCAACCTAAAAGGGGGAACTTCTGCCCCTAGACCAATCAGAGAGGGGCCACCCAGAACCCCCTTTAACGGGCGATCTGAATTCTTGCTTAGGCTGTGAGGCTAAGCACTGCAAGGGAATATAAATAAAAGATAAAAATATCTCTCTGGGTTTCCTGAGGGACAAGCCTGACTGCATAGGGGTTGATGTCAAAAATATCCCCTCTCCAGGGAAAAGATATCGGGACGGGTATGGCCATCATGCCTCACTGGACAACGACAGGGGGACTGGAGTCATTACAAGGTCCCCTTCAAATACTGGAGGTCAGGCCTCTATCTCTGCCTTCGCAAATTTAGAATGTTATTTCTTATAATTATACATTTTAAGAATATCTGAAACAAATCTATTTGCTCTTACTAAAGACTATGTCTACATGTCTTTATTGTCTGAATTCAAGCGTGTCTGCCCTGAAGGCTATGAACTTCATGAGATCAAGGAAAGCTATATATAAAACCAGACATAAAACTTACATTAAAGATTATGTGTTTTGGTGGGCACTTGATTGCATGGTTGCCAAACAAGTATTTTGTAGATGATAAAGTTGTATTACAGTGTCAAAAGTGAGCATGCCTAGAATTTTAAGAGTAAATTCTAATGTCTCTGGCTTTATGTCCAAATAATTATTTAATTTTAATTAAAACATTCACTATTAAGATATCCAAATATTAGGGACTCTGAATGACCTTGAACCTCAAAAGCCTCATATATTTTATTACTGTAACTCATAGGGGAGCTACAGCAAGCCTAGACTTTACGTGAACGTGAAATTAGATGCTACAACATGTTTTTGCCTTCCTGATATTGACAGCTCTCAGGTCATATATAGTGAACACTGTGTCCGTGGAAAGGGCCATGTTCATAATTTTCTTATTTACTTCTCACAGCTTTCATCTACATATAAAAAATGGGAACTATGTGTTAATCAGATCAGCTCATCTCCGCAGCCCGTGTTTCATCATGCGTGACTATGAGAAAGAAAAAGCAAACATAGAACATATCATATTACAAGAAATTCTGTAAATATGCAAGGGCCATTTTAAAATTCAGGAGACACATTTTGGAAATTGATTCGCATCTGTTTTAAAGAAGAGTTTAAGCCCGCAAGCTCTATGTGCTTTCTTGGGGTGTCATTCTGTAGTGAGAATGATTTCTTCCCTCAATTTATAGTTTGGCCTCATGGCCTTTGGAAATGCATTATTATACAACCACATTTGTTGTTGTTGTTGTTGTTTAAAGTAACTGTAGTCTTTAGTGAAAAAAATGATTTATGAAATAGCAAAGGGCTGAATAATGTTCCACGAATACCAGACAATTCTCCAACCATGTACTAAGTTGATGACTTTAGTGAAAATAAAATAGTAGTCATTTAGCCATCAATATGTGAAATTATCAAGAAAGCAATTGGGTCTGAAACTCCCAACTTCTTAGCTAAACTAAACTTGCCTTTGCTATCAAAGAAGAAAGTAAGTGTGCATTTGCTGAGAGTTTTTTCAGCCAGGAATTTTACTTCATAATTTTTCATAAAAAATCAAACTTATTAAATGAAGAAGATATTTTGTTGAAGTATCAGACTATTTGTTGTGTCTCACCAAAGAAGGAGGCATGGTCTTACAGCTGAGTTTGACAAATTGAGGATTGAAAATCTGTCACTTTTAGCCCATAATTTTATACTATAATCTTATGAGCTATGTGGAAAATTGTATACATATATGTATATATATTTCCTAACTTTCGTTCAAATTGTTTGATCTTTAAGATTCTTTTAGAAGTAACTACTCTGAAAAACAGAGCAGCCACAGAAGAAAAGGTGAAAAAGTTTCTCCTGAATTTTGGTTAAAATATATTATTAAAATGTACACGAATTTTGATCAAAAGTTGAGCTCAATAGTTGCCCTTTCCATATTTGATGTCTTGGTATGATATCAGGATTTGTTAGCAAGATCAATTCTACACAAAATCTTTAGAAGCAGCAACATATCTCTTGTTCAGTAGAGGGAAGGATTTAAGTACACACTTTTAATTTGCATGAAAATTTTGACTTCCATTCTGAATTTCATTCTCCCTAACAGATTTCTATTCAGTGGTTTTGTTTTACCTATTTATTCAGAAAGCTAAAAGGGGTCATCTTTTGTCTGGTCTTTCATAGCTAAACACTTCTTTAGATGCCTACATTTTAGTAAGTCACCATATTAGAAAGCGTTACAAATGAACATTGAGATTAAATGTGGGAACATTGAGAGTGGAAAGACTACAACCAGCAGAGTTCTAGTACGAACATTGTATTCTCTTATAATTGTGGGGTGAGTTACATGTAACTATTCTCATTCTCTGAATGATGTATCTACTTAACTTATGTTAAAGAAAAGACACTATGTTTCTTACTTAACCTCAGTATCCTAGCGCCTCCTTTGTTTGCTGGCTTCTGCCCCATGAAATACCTGCCTAACTTCCTGTTTTCTTATGGGGAGAGTTTTGTCTAAACTATGCTTTTCTAACATTCGTCAGTTAACACACTTGATCCGTTTAAGCCCTGAACACAGTATACATATATAAACAAATTTAAAAAATGAATCGTCATACACTCAATTCAGTCTAATTAGTGAAATGAGATGGAACGATATTGTAGTGAACATGAGGCACTGTTTATTCAAGAAAATGAGGCTCAAATATGATGCAGAATCAAAATGAACTCAAGAATTTCCTTAAATTAAAAACACTGGTCCTCACATAAAATTAATGAGGGACTATTTCCAGGACTATATAAGATTTGTGGCAGATGAGGTTGGATATTGATGCTTCCTTTGGTATTGCTTCTTGTTTACAGTTTTGATTTGTTGTTGTCAGAAACTATTGCAGTCTAGCTAGCTCATCTACACTGGGCTCTGAGTTACCTTTCATACCGTTTTAGGCTTTACCTTTGCTCTATACCATATGGTTGTCAGAATGGGAGCTCCACCTCTCTAAGGTTTTTTATGATTTTGCTGTTCAGGATACAGCACAGACTTAGAGTCTATATTCCTGCTTTCTCGTAATTTTTTTTCTTTCATTTATGACAAGCTATTATTAAAACTTCATTAAAAATTACTATTCAATACATAATGTTACTATTTTAGTTAGTGAAGCCTTTCAAAATTCCAAAACGATTTACTCTACTATGTATGGAGTTGAGAAAAAGGTGTGTTTTAGACTAACTATCTTTAGGACTAAATGTGTTAGGACTATTGTGTACCAAACTATATTGTAGGAAAATATAAGGGGTGATCTTTCTATGAGCTTAGGTATTTTCTTGTTTTTTTCACAGCTTATTTTTTAATTCATATTATAGTCAAGTTACAGTCTCCTCCCTCCTTTCTTCAAAGATCTGCCCTTACAAATCCTTTCCCTGCATTTCCTCCTCCCTTTTTCACTATAGAGAAGGAGAAGTCTCTTCTTGGGTACCACTCCATCCTGGGACATCCTAGTTCCAAGAGGACTAAGCACCTCCTCTCCTACTGAGGCCCAACTAGGCAGTCTAGGTAGGAAAGGGGAATTCTATGGCAGGCAACAGACTCAGAAACAGGCCCCTGCTCCAATTGTTAGAGGATTCACATGAAGATCAGCAGATTACATCTGCTGTAAATGTGGAGGGAACTAGATACAGCTGCTACATGTTGGTGGTTTGGTCTCTGTGAGTCTCCATGGAGCCAGGTTAATTGACTCTGTAGGTCTTTTGTGGTATCTCTGACCCATCTGACTTGCTAAATTCTATCCCCTACTCTTCCATAAGACTCTCTGAGCTCTCTCTGATGTTTGGTTGTGTGTCTCTGCATCTTTGTCCATCCACTTCTGGACAAAGCCTCTCAAGAGACAGTTAAGCTTAGTTCCTGTCTGCAAGCATAGCAGAGTATCTTGATTGTTTCAGGTGTTGGCTCTCTCCCACGGGATGGGTCTCAAGTTGGGCCAGTCATTGGTTGGCTGTTCCTTCAGTCTCTGCTATATCTTTATCCCTGCACATTTTTTATAAGCCTAAAGATACCATCAATAGGACAAAATAACAGCTTACAGAATCAGAAAAGAGCTTCACCAATACATACAACACCAATACATACAACAGAGGACTAATAAATAAAGAATAAATAAAGAACTCAAGTCATTAGACAACAACAACCCAAATAACCTAATTTTTAGAAAAAAAAATGGGTAAGAGGCTAAACAGAGAATTCTCAACAGAGGAATCTTGAATGGCCAAGAAACACTTAAAGAAACGTTCACTGTCCTTAGTCATCATGCAAATGTAAATCATTCAGAATGGCTAAGATCAAAAACTCAAGTGACAACACCTTCTGGCAAGGATATGGAGCAAAGGGAATGCTCATCCACTGCTGGTGAGAGGGAGAATTTGTCCAACCACTTTATAAATCAATTTGACAGTTTCTAAGAAAATTGGAAACAATTCTACTTTAAGCCCTCTACCACTATACCACTCTTGGGCATGTACCTAGAAAATACCCCACTATTCCCCGGGGACATTTGCTCAACTATCTTCATAGCAGATTTATTCATACCAGCCAACACTGGAAAAAAACCTAGATGTCCCTCAACTGAAGAATGGATAAAGAAGACATGGCACATCTACACGATGGGATACTATTCAGCTATTAATAACAAAGATTGGAAATTTGCAGGCAAGTGGAAGGAATGTGAGAATATCATCCCGTGTGAGGTAATACTGACCCAGAAAGACATGTATGATATGTATTCACCTATAATAAGGCATTAGCCATAAGGTGTAGGATAACCATACTACAATCCACAGACCCAAAGAAACTGGGAGATAAGAAGGGCCCAATGAAGCATGTATGAATCTCACTAAGAAGGGGAAACAAAGTAGTCATTATAGGTGGATGGAGAAAGGGGACTAGGTGGAAGGGGAGGTAAGGAGGAGTGTGGGCATGCAGATCAAGTGTGAGGGTAGGGGAAACAGGAGAGAGCCTGGAATGAGAATGGAAATTGGTAGGGGGCAATTCTGGGACTACTTGGAAACTTGGGATAGGACAGGCTACAGAGGGAGTCTATTGAGGTGACCCTAGCTGAGATTCTTATGAGCAGAGGATATACTCAAGGATGTGGCCACCTCCCGGAGCCAGGCAGGACTTCTAGTGGAAGAAGGAAGACGTAAATCCAACAACAAAGAGGTAGTAGCTAGAACTCTTACATTTTAACCATGACTTCAAAAATTCCTGGTATTTTGAGCTTTTGAATCACTTCTTAGAATCCCAAGTTTTCCTACTTTTAACACTTAAAATATTTTTGCATTGTAAGATTATTATAAAGACATATTTTGTGATAAATACAAATGAAATAATAATCAGTATAAAACAGGGTGACAGGTACTATATTTTGTTATCTCAAACAAGAGTGTGGTCCCCTTTTAAAATGCACCTAGAAACAGAGGCTTCCTATGTTAAAGAGAGACCCATTTTTTATCTTTGCTCACCATAGATAGGCTGTAGTTTTTCTTAAAAGAAAATAAATGAGTTAAAAATAAAGAAACTCAACATCTAACATTAGCTGAATGTTGCCTTAGTCTCTAAACTTCAAGTGTTTTATATACATAATGGTCCACCTAAGAGCCACAGACTAACTAACGAAAGCTTCAGGGTCAGAGAAACCTCTCTTCAACCTGATGGCCAAAGGAACCCAAGAGACTTCTTAAACAATGTAGGCTATTGCCATTGTATTGACTGCTACACAGAATTTGAAGGCAAGGCTCTACTGCCGAGAGCACCACATACTTCAGGTACAGGAGTGAGAGGAATCAAACTGGAACTCTCCTGAAAGCCTCCTTCATGAGAACTAGCTGGCAAAATTCTAGAAGGCATTATGTTAGCTGCCAATGGGGGAATGCATTCATTTTTCCTTCCCATCTGTGAAGCCTACTATCTACAATGATGACTACCATGCTAAATATCTCCAAGTGACATTTCTATCTTAGAAACAGTCAACAATTCTACAATTTGACTTAAGGTCCACTCAATAAGACAGAATTCATGACTAGTACTATAGACCTATCTAACTATCACAGGTTAGTGAGGTAATGGACTCTAGAGGAGAAAACACTACTATAGTTTTCTAAATCAGTTTAAGTTCTAACTGTATTCTAAATACTTATTCTTAACCCATAAATACATATGGCTCTCAACTCCCATTAAAAAAGCATACTTCTGCTTTGAAATAGTAACTTTTATGCATGGCAGGAAAGCAGACCAGCACGACAGCACCAGTTGACATGCTGATATTGATGGATAGACTCTCACAAGGACCTGCCCCTAGATGAAGAGTTTCAGGTGATTAATAATCTCTGAAGAAAATTAGTCTTCTTCAGGGTAAAGACCCTGATATATTATCTAATTCCAAGTGGTCATTCCTAAACAAATATGCAAAGGAGCAATACTAAAATGAACACAGCATGCTCTATATATATGAATATGTAACAATAATGACTAGGTCAGGAATTTGAGTGAATATGAAGGGGACATTGGGGGAGTTGGAGGGGTAGAGGAAGCATTTGAATGGTATAAATATAGTGTAAAATTCTGCAAAACAAAGCAGATGTTTCCTCTAACTTGAGAGGCATCCTATTTTTCCCTAGTATAGGAATTAAATAAATTGAGACTTGGGGAACTTAATTAATTTGTCTAAATAACACATTTAGAAATAGATGGGGATGTTTTTACTTTGAGGGCTGTACTTTCAATTACAACCTGTAACTGTAATATATTTGTGTAAAACTAAGCATTACCACAGTAGTTTTGAGTGTGTATATGCATACATGCGTGTGTAAAAATGGTATTTGAATGTCCTCACTCTCTGATACTCACTGACTCACCTCCAATATTGTGACTGTAAAAATTCCATTGATATTTCATGCTCAATTGAAATGTTTGTTCTCTCTGAAGCTTTT
The DNA here is from genome assembly GCF_004785775.1 of Grammomys surdaster. Taxonomy (NCBI): domain Eukaryota; kingdom Metazoa; phylum Chordata; class Mammalia; order Rodentia; family Muridae; genus Grammomys; species Grammomys surdaster. Next base: position 3,135,844 of record NW_021620876.1, read on the forward strand.
CTCAAGGGATAGGAGAATAAGATATTTTCTATTCACTGTTCTAATCAAAGGCTATGGTCACATTCAATAGTTATCTATCCCCTGCCCTTGGTCTACAGCCTGTCCTGACAACAGGACCCATAGTCACTGTCCTCATGACTCCTTCATGATTGTTGACAGTTGTCTTTGCTGCTACTCATTGTATCCTCAGACATGAGATCCCTACTTATATCTGGAAAAGACTCACGTGCATTTTAAACACTGTCAATTTAAAAATTATTTTTTACAGAATAACACTCAAAGGAGAATTCAAGGATATCTGATTTTGTTTTTGTTGTCTTTCTGCTTTGAGACAGGGAAGCATGCAGCTCAGGCTGTTCTCAAATTCACCATATAGCTGAGGATGGCCCAGGATTGTGGATCCTCCTCCATCCACCTGTTAAGCACTGAGGTTAGAAACACTAGTCACCACTTCCCACTCAAGTGGGAAGTTCTGATTGTTCACAACTGGTTAGAGTTTTTTTTTTCAGATGTGTTTGCTTCTGAGTTCTCCTAATTTCATGTGCTGGCAGGCTTTCAAAGCTCCAGAGTGATGCCTTGTCTATTTGTGATCACTAGTCCCCAGTGCAACATAGGTTTTTAATAAATCTTCTTCCGATCAGCTTTTGAAATGGAACTTTGTGCTTTCCTGCCATCAGTCATGTAGATGAATGTCACCAGGGCCTTCTCTTTAGTTAAAACTACCTTCCTAGGATTGCCTTTCTTTCCTTAGCTCCATTAATGAGTCTGCAGCCCTTCAAAACCATATGTTGCAGTAGAATTGTGGTTTCCCCTAGTAGTAGTAGGGTTTTTTTTTTTAACAATATGGTATTTAATGGTCCCTTGGTTATACAAGAAACCTAGAAATCTTACACATGCAAGCCCTTGTAGCCCCAATAGCTAAAGATTTACTACAGGCAAGCATACATTAACATGCTGGTTTTCAGATCTTATCACTTAACTCCCTGGTGTTATATCAGAAGAATATTTGAGCTTGAATTCTAATCATGTTTCATAGTTGGATATTTGTGTGTGTGTGTGCACGCGTGTGCGTGTGTGTGTGCATGTGCGTGCATGTGTGTGTGTGTGCGTGTGTGTGTGTGTGTGTGTGTTGATCAGATGAGTACATGAGTACATAATCCAGGAGGATGATTCTTTCTAATTTAGCTATGTCTTTGGTATTGTTACAGGTGTCACATGCATGTGATCACTTTTCTCTGGTAAATGCAGCATTCGGTACAAAATCCAGTCATGCAATTTGCCTGCTTTGGAGATAAGGCTAAGGCTCTCTCAGAGCACTTAACGGCAGGTGTAAAACTGTGATTAAAAAGAGACTGCACATTTAAGTACCAGTAATTAGAAGTGAATTCTTAATTGCAAAGTTACAGGAGCATTTATGCTTTGTACTGCTATCCCAAGCTTTTGAAAGGTGCTATATAAATGCAAATTGCTTCTCCCATCCTTCATGCCATGGATTCATGCCATTGAAATGTGCACTTATAGGAACTAAGCTTAATAATAAAATACTAAATATAAAATATCTATTAAAATCAGCTACATTTCCATCAGCCAAGAAAAGTGTATTTTGGTATTACCCTTTGAAGCATATTCCCATGATGATGAGAAGCAGATTCTGTCTTTATGTCTGATTAAGAGAATGAAGTACACAGATAAAATCCTTCAGACTGATGAAACTACAAAACAGCAAACAGTTTTTAAAAATATATCATTGTCGTCTAGCAGCATTTAAATCAGGCAATTTCTGACAGTGAGGAACATTCTGGTAGTAGCACATTCACAGATTGTGAAGTATTTCAAGAACATTTTCCATGGCTCACAGAAAATGGAAAATCATGAGATATCAAATATTCTGTTCCTGTTAAGTATTTGTTTCTTCACCCTGACATCAATACAATCTCTATATCAGAAACTTTGGAATATAACATGTAACTTTCGTGAAGACCAAGACTTATGATTTATGAGAAAATAATTAGTGCCTTATTTTCAAAGGTATATTCAAGATATACAAGCAATTTCTGGATATTAAGAGATAGGAATCAGTCTTCTCCTGGGATGGTCTCCTGATAAATTTTCCAATACCGGTATTCAGCCTTAAACTTATATATGTAAAAGTAACACTAAATAAGCTCAAAAATGATTCACCTACCATCTACTATCTACATATTTATCTACCTTCTATCTATTAATCATCTATTTATCAATCTTCTACCTATCATCTGTCTATTTCTCCACTATACATCTATATATCTATTGTCTATCTATCTATCTATCTATCTATCTATCTATCTATCATCTATCTATCTATCATGTATCTATCCACTATCTATATGTCTATGTATGTATTGTCTACCTATTATCTGTTAATTGTCTATGTTTCAATATTCTATCTACCTACCATTTATCTATCTATCTGTCTATCTATCTATCTATCTATCTATCTATCTATCTATCTATCTGTCTATCTACTGTGCATTATATTAGATTATATAATAATTATGAGGAGGTAATGAATTTGAAAGGGTATGAGACAGACACAGAAAAAGTTGAAGTTGTGTGATGGTATCATGGAAATTGTATAAAAACAGTACCCATGTGTGAAATTCTAAAACATAAAATAAATATAAAAATTATATGGCAGAAAAAAAATGACATGCACCCAAGAGTCCATGTGTTCTGTAATGATAAACAACAACAAGAGAAATATTGTGGGTAATCAATGGATATACTTCTTTGTGTTTGTGTTAGTATGTGTATATACGTCTGTACGAATGTATGTATTTAGTTTGTACTGTGCTGTGTGTGTGTGTATGTGTGTGTGTGTGTGTGTGTGTTTGAGGCAGATTGTCACTATGCAGCCCTGGTACTTACTGTGTAGCTCTGCTCTTGATCTCATGGCTATTCTGCCCAAGAGCTAGGATTACAGCCATGGGCTACCATGGCTAGAAGGGCAGGTGATTCTCAAATATGTATTTACTAATGCATCATTTGGAGATGTTAAAAATAGATTCCAGGTGGGGTCGTTTCTGGATGGCCTTTCCTTCAGTTTCTGCTCCACTCTTTGTCCCTGCATTTCCTTTTGACAGGATGAATTCTGGATTAATATTTTTGAGGTGGTTGGGTGGTCCTGTCCCTCAACTGGGGTCATGCCTAGCCACTGGATATGGTCTCTACAAGTTCTATCTCCCGTTTGTTGATTATTTCAGATAAACTCCTCCCTTTCAGGTTCTGGGAACCTCTTGGATCCCTGGCATCTGGGGCATTCTAGTGCCTACACCCCGTTCTGCCTCCCCCAATGCTAGATACCTACTTTCAAATTCCTGACTCTCTGTACTTCTCCCCTATCTCTTCCTAATCTGAACTAACCCCCCTTCCCTCCTCCTCCTCATCTCTCTCTCCCAGATCCCTCTCTCCCTCTTCTTCTCAAAGATTATTCTTTTCCCCTTACTGAGTAGCACTATAGATAGCATAGTAGCACTATAGATAGCATAGTAGTACTATAGATAGCATCCACATTTTGGTGTGATCTTCTTTCTTCTTGGGTTTTATATGGTCTGTAAATTGCATTGTGGGTATTCTGAGCTTCTTTTTTGCTAATATCCACTTATCAGTGAGTACATACCATGTGTGTTTTTCTGTGAATGGGTTACCTCACTCAGGATGATATTTTCAAGTTCTATCCATCTGCCTAAGAATGTCATGAAATCTTCCATCCCATCTGCTGACACCAAACCCAGACACTATTGATGATGTGAAGAAGTGCTTACTGACAGGAGCCCAGTATAGCTGTCTCTTGAGAAGCTCTGCTAGAGCCAGACCAATACATTTGCGGATGTACAGAGCCAAACATTGGACTGATTCCAGGGACCCCAATAGAGAAGTTAGGGCAAGGACTGTAGGAACTGAAAAAGTTTTGCAACCTCATGGGAAGAACAACAATATCAACCAACCAGACCCCCCAAACCTCCCAGGGACTAAACTGCCAATCAAAGAGTACACATGAGAGGACCCATAGCTCCAGCTGGATATGTAGCAGAGGATTGCCTTATCTGGCATCAATGAGAGAGGGGGCCTTTGGTCCTGTGGAGGCTTGATGACCCAGGATAGGGAAATGCTAGGGGATGAGGCAGAAGTGGGTGGGCAGATGGGGAGAATCCTCTTAGAAGCAGGATGAGGGGAGGGGATAACGTGCTTGTAGAGGGGAAAAGGGAAGGGGGGATAACATTTGAAATGTAAATAAAATAATCAATTTAAAAACACTGGAAAAAATAGGTTCCAAGTTGATACAATGAAGTGATACCAAGATTTCACATTTCTAGTAACATTTCTTATGTTGCAGATGGCGTTGTCTACAGATCACACTTAGAGTAGTAAGATTTTAGAATAGAAGTTTGCAAACTTTTCTTTTCCTTTATAGAGCTAGATAAGCAAATATTTTAGGCTTGTGGGTTATGAGTCATGCATAGTTAATTCTACTATTGTAGCAAAGCTGTCATTGCTAGTGCATAAGTGAAAGACAAATGTATTTAGCTACCCAGCTATTGTCTGCTATGAGAGATCTGAACAACTCATGCATACTTAAAACTGGCATTTTATCCAAATATCCAGCAGAGACAACAAGAAATTCTTGAATAGTCCCCAATGGTCATCAGGCTATGGTAGGTGTGTGTGTGTGTGTGTGTGTGTGTGTGTGTGTGTGTGTGTGTGTTTGAGAGAGAGAGAGAGAGAGAGAGAGAGAGAGAGAGACAGAGACAGAGACAGAGACAGAGACAGAGAGAGAGAAACAGAGAGACAGAGAGAGAGACGGAGAGGCAGAGAGACAGAAAGAGAAGGGGTGGGGGAAGAGGGAAAGGAGGAGGAGTGAGGAGGGGGAGAGGAAGAGAGCTGTTTCCTTTCATCAACCTTCTGTTTGGATGTTCCTACCTTCATCTTCTTTCTTCATTTCCCATGTTAATGCACTCCCAAATAATGTAAATATAAGGAAAAACCTAATGTATTCTCAGAATCTGCAAGAGACACCTCAGAGTACATGACTATAAAGGAATAGAGTTTCACTGAGCTATTTATCCTAGTTAATTTTTCAATTTTTGATAATTCAAATGCTGAGATAATGTTACAAATTACTTAGACAGGTCATTCTTGGATACAAAAATTGACAAGCACAATTACATTTCTCACATCCAGTTTTTCCTTTTCTCATTTCAGATCCCTCTTCCCTTCTGTGTAGAGTTTTGATCTTTCTAATTACAGTCTTTGTTGTAGAATCTGACAACTGCAGAGTTGACATTTCATTAAATCCACGAAGTAGGTTCTCATTCTTTACTGTATTGTAAGAAACCAAACATGGCACTAATATCTATTTGATTTTTGTGTTTAAAGGGAGAGAAAACCAAGGCATGTGCAAAATTGTTAGGATTTTTGCCTTAGTCCACTTTCTGTTGCATAAACAGACTATTAAATCTTGGGGATTTGTAAAGAATAGAATGTACATGTTTGGCCTCTGAGAAGTCCCAGAGCATCAGGGCTGTCATCTACTTAGCTTCTGATGAGTTCTTTATGCTGTATCAGAACACAGCATAATAAAAAGAAGACAAGGGCAAACACAGGAAAGGGATTATACCAGGAGTGACCCAGCTTCATAATTATACGTTTATGTAGTAACTAATCCAGTCCTGTGGCTGCAAGAGTTCACTCAAAAGAAAGACATTGACCCCTCGAAAGACCCATTCATCTCTTCAAGGTCCGGGGTCTTATTGCTACCACAATGTAAATCAATTTTCAGAAAGAAAGGGGAAATTTGAAGCCTGGCAGAATATGTAATATCATTAACTATTATGACATATCAGAAGAATATATTCATCAATTAAATTGTGGCATCTTAATTAATTTGACAAGTAAATAGTGAAGAATTTTAAGCTCTGGCAGAACCTCCTAAAGGGGATGTTAAGTCACTTTAGGTTACCACTACTGAGAATGGTCTGATCTGCTGCAGTACCAATAGTAAATTTACAAATTTATGCGAAAGGGCTGGTATATTTTGGGAGTTGTGGATATGAAGCAACTGGCCAACTCTTGAGTTTTCATGGATGTAGTTAACAGGTTGTTTGTGGAAAACCACCTGATGCTAATCTCATACCTATTCAGTGACAAGAAAATAAACAAATGCATATTTTTTGAAGGTTTATCAGTTCTTTTTTTAAAAATTGGATATTTTATTCATTTACATTTCAATTGTTATACCCTTCCCTGGTTTCCCCTCTGCAAACCCCCGTCCTATCCCCCTTTACCCTGCTTCTATGAGGGTGCTTACCCACCCACTCCAGCATCACTGGCTTAGCATTGCTCTAAACTGGGGATCAAGTCTTCACAGGACCAAGGGCCTCCCCTCCCATTCATGACAGATATGGCCCCTTCAGCTCCTTCAGTCCTTCCCCTAGCTTCTCCATCGGAATCCATGTGTTCAGACCAATGGTTGACTTGCGAGCATCTGCATCTGTATTGGTCAGGATCTGGCAGAGCCTCTCAGAATCCCAAATATTACCTGAACATGAAAGTTATAATAGATTCAAATTCATTTTCTTTAAATTGTTTTTTTGAAAAAAGTTATATGTAATTAATGTATGATTACATTGATCTATGAAGAACGAATAGTCTGTATCAGGCTCCTGTCAGCAAGCATTTCTTGGCATCTACAATAATGCATATTTGACATACAAAAATTTCATAGTCTGAAGAATGGAAGTGTGTGTGTGTGTGTGTGTATGTGTGTGTGTGCGTATGTGTGTATATGTGTGTGTTTGTGTGTGTGTGTGTGTGTGTGTAGCTGTACTGAATTTTGAGAGTGCTGAAAATTGAAATCACTCAAATTTTCTTTGCATTTTTTTCAGTAAAATTTAGGAAGAGCATTCTATTAAATATGGATAGTATATACTTATATATGCACATATGCAGGGTAAAACATGAACAGTTTTAAATCAATCTAAAATGTTTATAACACTGTAGCTTCAATGGAAAGTTTATAAAAGCTTTAAAAAATTCTGTCAAAATAAAAACTGGCTCACTGATTAAGAAAAATGATTCTCAACAGTATTTTTAAGGCATTTGTGCATAACTTCTTTCTGAAGAGTGTGTTTGTCATCTTAATATTGTTCTGTAAGTAATAGATTGGATGAACTATGAGTGATAGAAAATAAAGATTGTATTTCTCTTTTTAAATTAAAAATACGAAATGTTATCTGAACATGAAAGCAATAATAGATTCAATAATAAATTTCCTGTATATTAAGTTTTGTTGAAAATAGTTAACACACATATTTTTTGCGTAATGTATGGCTACATTGATCTATGAATAATGAATAGACTAGTAACAACTAGACTTTAGGGCCCACAAAGTCTAACACATTTAGTACTTGTCAATTTACAGGCAAGAAAAATAAAAATATTGTCAATCCTTGGGCTAGAACACAAATTTTCTATAATTTATGTCCTTATGCTTCACTAAATTTATATACCTCTAACATAGATTAACTAATTAATGTAGCTAAGAATGTTATGGGAGAGACTTTGTAACAGAATAGCAAAGATGCTGGTTAGAATATCTAGATCTTGTCTGGTTTAAAATAGAGTATCTTGGGGGCTGGAGAGATGGCTCAGTGGTTAAGAGCACTGACTGCACTTCCAGAGGTCCTGAGTTCAAATCCCAGCAACCACATGGTGGCTCACAACCATCTGTAATGAGATCTGATGCCCTCTTCTGGTGTGTATGAAAACAGCTACAGTGTATTCATATATAATAAATAAATAAATCTTAAAAAAAAATAAAATAGAGTATCTTTTGTGCACATTGATACAGTCTGAATATGCTCTTTACCAGGGATGCTGGTAAGAGCTCTGTAGTCTTCCTAATCCTTGATTAGTCAAGTGCTGTCTCACAAATCTCAGTTTTTCTTGGAAATTTTCTATCCATTCTCTGGATATAAGTAAGACTTCAGTAAGTTGTTACCCACAACCATCCACAAAAGTAAATAACAAAGTTAGCAGGGAGCATTATACTGAATGAGCGGGATATATTTAGAAACATACACACATGGAAGCACAGACACACACATAGCTACAATTTTAGAAAAAGATGACATGATTTTGAAGTAGGGCAAGGGCAGTACGTGGGGTGTTGGAGGGAGGTACAGAATTGAATCAATGATATAGTTATACTATAATCTTAAAATAAAACAACATTTAAACATAAAGCCACAATTACAAAAGCTGAACAAAGTGAATTTATCTCTTGGACCAATGATTTAACTATATAATAGTGTACAATAATTGCAAAAATAGTCTCGAGTTTTTTGGATACTCACTGAACATTTGGTGACTTGTAGGGAAAGTGAACTCTCCACTTGCTCAGGATCTTGCTATCTCAACTGAATATACTGTTTCTTCATTACAAATGTGGTGGAACTACTGGATAGTCTTACGGATATCACAGAGAATGTTTCTTTAAAAGTTGGCTGCTATATTTCCGTTGATTTGACTGACTGAGAAATAAAATTCAAACAGCTAACTTGACGGTTAATCCAGACAAATGAAATTGTTTTGCTAAATGAAGAATATTTTCTCTACTCTCAAGGTCTTCATGAATCATCAGTGATATAGGCTCGTGTGTCCAAAATGGGAATGTGTGTCTTTGTATTTTGTGAAGCATATAAATTATGGTTTTCTTTCTTTCTTTCTTTCTTTCTTTCTTTCTTTCTTTCTTTCTTTCTTTCTTTTTCTTTCTTTCTTTCTCTTTTTCCCTCCCTCCCTCCCTCCCTCCCTTCCTCCCTCTTTCTTTCTTTCTTTCTTTCTTTCTTTCTTTCTTTCTTTCTTCTTTCTTTCTTTCTTTCTTTCTTTCTTTCTTTCTTTCTTCTTTCTTTCTTCTTTCTTTCTTAATGTCTTTCTTAATGTCTTTCTCTTTCTTTCTTTCTCTCTTTCTTTCCTTCTTTCTTTCTCTCCTTTTATTTCTTTCATTGGTTTCTACTCAGTGGCTTCATTACATTTTTTAAAATGACGCCATTCATATTCAAAAGTATTTTTATTTGTCTATAAAAGTATTTTACATTGATATATTTTGTACATATGCACAGAAAAGTCAAATGAGCATAGGAACACCTAGCACATGTATTCCTGCAATTAGATTCATTAACAACTCTTTGTGTCACTGGATATTAGTTATCCAAGGAACAGTAGGTCATGTAACTAAAATGATTAGTAACATTATGAGCTGGGTCATCATTTAGAAAAATCATCTAAATTCAGGCATAGCTACTTCCAATGTGCCCGTTATTCAACATTGGCTTGTTTTACTGTGTTAAAGGAATAGCTTGGGATTTAGAAAGAATACATTCTGCTAGTGGTGCACATGGTCTTTCTGAAACCCAGCTAGAGAAATGAAATCTACTGTGGTCAGTGCAGAGTTAGGTACAGGCTTAAAAGGGTTCTTTTGTCTGCACCTGAGGATATAATAAGGAAAGCTCCTTGAATCCGAACATTATTTTTTTATCCTTACTACAACATAGCTGTTCAGTGGTGGCTTTCTGAGAACTCTCTTGGAGTCCCTTTGCCCAGATACTATGGGAAGATCTCCCAAATGAGTAATTGGAAATTCAAGTAGAGACTTTATTTTGATGGTGGAGAACAAACTAATTCTGTATTTGGGGATGCATCGTTGCTATAGACAATGACTTTTCTTTCCAGTAATGAATAGTCAATCTCCATTTTCCAAGAATTTCGCTTCTTTCTCAGGCCAGAGCCTTTGGTAAATAGAAAATGCTCCTTAACTGCGTTCACACCTCACCATCCACAGCAGATATATTCTTTCTTTTCCAAACAGAAACCTCACTGTGCTGTTTATAATTTATAGGAAGGTTGCGAGAGCTATCCTGGAGTGCTTGCGGTTATAATCAGATGATAAAAATGTAATGAATGTCTAGTAGGACTTGCTTATTATTGCTGGTCTCAAGCACACTACCATCATTTAAATTCAAACAGCAATGCCGTCTGCTATGAAAAAGAAATGCCTAAAGGTCAAAGAACTGTCTCCAGGGCTATTCACGGATGTACATTAAAGCTTGGTTAGAAATGGATTTCCTCTGACATGAAAAAAGGAAGTGTTTGTGGAAACTTACATATTTTAATAAATAGTTTTCAAGTGATCTCCTTGAGTAATTGAGACTTTTCAACTATGAATTCAGAGGAAATTAGGACAGAAAGACAAATTGTGACATTTACTAATATCTAAATATGAGAATGTCCTCGACTACCATTCCACAAGTGAACAAATAATTCTTAAGCTCCATTACCTTATTCTCTCACTGCCTCTCAGGTTGTGGTCTATTAAATTTCTTATACGCTGATGAAAATATGAGGTCTGACTTCCCAGCACTTTATAACACAAAAGTAAAACTGGATTTGCTTCTAATAGCCTAAGGAAGAAAAGAAACAAACACACAAGCAGTCATGTACACAATTGCCCTATGAGAAAACATGAGTAATAGAATATAACCACAGCAAAGGGAAAACAGAAATCACAGTGGGGAGAAAGATAAAATAATTGCTTTGCTTCTTTCCTTTTCAAATCATTACTTTGAGAAGTGAGCGCATATGTAGCGGTGGAGGTCAGAGGACATCTTTGTGAACTGTGTTCTCTCTTCTACTGTTATGAGCATTCGGGCAATTGAACTCAGGTTTCAGGCTTGTTTACTGCAAGGTGCCTTTCCTGGGTGGGTCTTATCTCTGGCTCTACCTCTTCATTTCTTAACTACTAATGAATATTTGCATACCTGATTCCTTGGTTATATGATGTCATACTTGGATTAAGATGACCTACTTTAATCATTATATCATACTTTCTCAGTCTTTAGCTTAAATTCTCATTTTAGTGAAATTATAGTAGTTCATTTAATTACTCATATATATGATGACTATCATTAACACAAATTTAAAAAATTAATTCAACTTTCCTCTGATTATCATGAATACATAAAATCAATCAATTAATATGAAGGAAAATAATCACAGCCTTTATATTTGAGAGACCCAGACTCTCCTTTTTGATATGGCTGCTATTGCCATTTTATATAGGGTTCAATTTTCCAATTAAGGAAAGATAAATAATTTGCTAAATTTATAACTTATACTATGCCCTATTTTTTGCTTATTCTAAAGAATTCTTCATACTTTCAGTTTAATTTTTTTCTTGAATAGTTTCCGTGGTGGGAAAGTCCAATATTCCATTGTTAATATAATAAATATAAATGACAACCTTATATTGACTTAAAAGTAGCATTCTTATTTCTGTTAATAAACACTCATGTGACAAGATGCAGTAGATTATTTTGTCAATGGGGTATGTGGGAAGGCTTGGGGTTTAGCTTCTGCCTGTCTTAGTGCATTTCTAATAATAGATAACTGTGTACTGCAGAGGATAATTACAAGATATGCTTGAAAAAAAGACATCACTCCTTGAACTTTCACTCGTATCCTGATATTTACCACTGCTGCTCATATACAAATAAAAGCGATTGGAATATGTGCTTTCCACATACTTGCCCTCTTCATTTTCTGCTATTTAAATTACTCGTTAAATTTGATCACTCTACCAGCAAAACACTCTTGTCTTCATTTACAGAAGTATACTGTCCAGCATGATACTCTCGAGTAAAAGTCAGCTTTTAAGTTTATATTGAAATTAAATTAATTAAAATTAGATGTTTCTGGTCTTCATTCCAGTGATTACGTAATAGTCTCTGAGAGGCAGCATGTGGCTAAGTGACTTCCTTAATGGTTAGTGAGGATTTACAACAACTTAGTTGTTGCTGAATGCGCCTACTAGGAAACATACCTTATTCCTGGATAGAAGTCACAAATGTTAACGTGTTTATTTTCCATCTTGGAAGCAGCCCAAATCCCATTTATTTTGCCTTCATTAGAGGAAAACAGGAATTAGAAATCGACCAAGATATTGTGCACTTTTAATTGTTTTGTGGAGATTTGGGAAAAGACCCAATGGAATTATTGCCCTGTATAGTCTACTTCCTGGACCAGGAATGCATCCAAAACCAGTCATATCCTAGAAAGAGAATCATATGAGGCATTCTGAACTCTTGACAAACATTTGTGACAGCATTTCTGTAATAGAACTTTCAATAAATCATATCTCAATGAACTCTACTGAAAAATCAACAACAAAAGAATGTGAAGCCATAGTTACACTATGTTGGATATATTGATTCAAGACTTGTGAAGGAAAGTTATTGACTGAGGGGTGTACACTTAAGATGGTAGCAAATGGATGGAAGAAAATGGATATTAACAGATACTGTTATTGTTTTCTTTGCTTTCCTCTTTTTATGATATTACCAAAAGTTAATGATCTATCTACTTTAAGGCTGGTCATTCCATATTTGGTATACTATTATCCTCTTAGACACAATAATAACACCTCATAATACATAATGTGTAAAGTGATCAGAGAGCCCCTCCCTCCTCAAAAGAGAAACTTGAATGTATTGTTTTCTAATCATTGATGAAAACCAGCCAGTCATTTAATATTTGCTCACTGAATAGAATAATTTTCTATTGGAATGTAACATTAAAAGAGAGAAGTAATTGATGGTGTTATTTCAGAAGGATGTGTGTAGTCTATACTGAACTTAAGGGAATATTTTAAGTCACATATGACAATTTGGGGTAAAACCATACACATTAATTTTTCTAATAGAATTCTTTTATTTACAACATTCTCCTGTCAAGAAGAAAATTTAAATAATAATTTATTCTATTTCTCACTTCCGGGGAGATCAAAGTATTTCTCCATGGTAGAGACCAGCTGTTTACCTAACCTCTCTAGGTCTGTGGATTATAGCTTGATTGTCATTTACTTAACAGCTAATCTGTATAGAAGTGAAACATACCATGTTTGCTTTTCTGAGCCTAGGCTAACTCCCTCAGAATGTTTTTTTTTCTAGTCTCATTCATTTGCCTATAAATTTCATAATATTGTTTTTAAACAACCCAGTAATAATCAATTTGTAGATGTACTACACTTTCTTTATTCTTTAGTTCAGGAATATCTAAGTTATTTTTGAAGCAGCAATGAACACAGTTAAGCAAGTGTCTCTGGTAGGATGAAGCATCCTTTGGTATACACTCGACAATGCTCTAGCTGGATCATGAGCTAGATCGATTCACATCTCCTTAGGTACCATCACACTGATTGTCATAGTGGTTGCACAAGTTTTCACTGCCACCAGCAGAGGAGAAGTGTTCTCCTTGCTCTACTTCTTCAACATCATGAGTTGTTGTTTGTGTTTTTGAACTTAGCCATTCTGACAGTTGTATGATGAAATCTCAAAGTAGTTCTGATTTGCATTTCTCTGATAGTTAAGGATGTTAAACATTTCTTTAAGTGTTTCTCAGTCATTTGAAACTCCTCTGTGGAGAATTTCTGTTTAGATATGTATCCCATTTTTAAATTGAATTATTTGAGATTTTTGATGTCTGTTTTTTTTTAAGCTCTTTATCTATTTTAGATATTAGAACGCTATTGGTCATAGAGTTGGTGAAAATAATTTTTCATTCTGTAGAATGCCAATTTGGGGATCCCTAAGGAGGAGGAGGAGGGGAAGGAGGAGGGGAAGGAGAAGGGGAGGGGGGAAGAGAAGGAGGAGGGGGAGGAGGAGGAGGGGGAGAAAGAGGAGAAGGAGGAGGAAGAAGAGGAGGAGGAGGAAGAGGAGGAGGAAGAGAAGGAGGAGGAGGAGGAGAAAAAGGACGAGGATGAGGACGAGAACAGGGAAGAAGATTGTAGGAGTCAGAGTGGATGAAGGACATCAGGAAAACATAGTCCACCAAATAATTGAAACAGGGATCACATGGGCTCACAGAAACTGAAAGAGCAAGCACAAGGCCTACATTGGTCTACAGAGGGTTCTCTACATCTATGCTGTGGTTGTTATCTTGGTTCCTTTGTGGGACTCCTAACAAAGGATGCTGGGAGAAAGAGATCTTTTAAAGGCATCTTTGTCTCAGCAAATGTTTATTGAGAATTTATTAATGCCTTGATATCAAGGAATCGTGTCCAAAGAGTTTCAAAAAAACATATAAAGACCTGCTAATTGTATTTGTTCTCATCTCAAAGACTCACTCCTTGGTATTTGATCTTATTAAATATAAGAGAATGGTAAATTATTTGAAAGGCAATTTACTTCATTTTGATTGGAATTTTACATAGTAACACACACTGGAATTTGACCACAAATGTACTACCATTACATTATTTATTGCCCTAAACATTCAGCAAAAGTATGCTTAAGCCAAACTGCTTTCATTAATGTGCCTCTGGCAAATGATTGGTTACCAAGAGACGTTGCTGAGTCTCCCCACATCAGTTTGAAAATACAAGAAAAAATTTAACTTCAGAATACAAAAAAATTTGCTGTAATTTATTCTCCCAGTTACTAAATATTAAAGCAGTATCAACTATTCAAGCCACACCTAGAAGGTGGCATTCAACATGAACAAACAAAGCATTCTGGCATGGAAAGAATTTACATTATAGTAGGGCTATAATATTTTAAAAAGACATATCTAGAAGCAAGTTTATCTAGGTAGACCAGCTCTGAGACACAGAGAGACTCATAGAGAACTGTGCAAGATTAAGCCAGACCGGGTCTTATCACTGAGAGAGAAATAAGTGGATACAGGCTTCTACCTCTAATCAAGACACTATCTTCAATCAATGCCTGTGGGTAAATGCAATCAAGTTTCACTAAGTATATTATGCTCTTTGGTTGGCCACATGCCTATGTGTAGTTGGTCAACATTAAATAAATTAAATAGTATTTTTGAAGACTTTTTGTTTTGCTTTGTTTTGTATTGGCCTTTTGTTTTATTGGTCTTTTGTCTGCTTATTTTGATTTTTTTGTATGTGTGGTTTTTTGTTTCTTGCTTTTTTTTTTTTTTTGCTTTTGTCCTTTCTTTCTTTCTTTGGGTGAGTGTGTCAGAAGTAGGAAGATATGAAATTAGTTGGGTAGGAAGATGGTGAGGAAGACCTGGGAAGAGTTGGAGGAGGGGAAAATGGTAAAAATTGATTGTATGGAATTTACTGAAGCAATAGATTACATAAGCTGTGCCTGTTGTGTTGCTCTTTGTTGCAGACAAACATTCTCTCATGGAGAATGGAGGGAAGGTGGAAGTCTGTTAAGACTCAATGAGTCAATGAAATTTGGAAGGTTTATAGAACATTAGCTTACAGAACTCAACAAGAGGTCACATATAAAAGACTCCTCACAAGATCATAAAAGTAGTAAATAAGCTCTGTAGAGAGGAAGACTCCCAAATAAGATTAGCTACCTGCAAGTCATGTAGGATTTCCAGGGATGCAGATTTTAGAAGTTGCCAGCCATGTTCCGTGGGGTTTTCTGTGATAGGGTGCCTTTAATTACCTAAGCTCCAGTAAATAACCAATAAATTTGTTGGTCCACTAAGTTGGCCTTGGGATTGCTTCTTTCTCCTGTCATTGGTGCCCTAGTTAAACTAAATAGATGTTCATTTACATCTCCCCCAAAAAGTCAAGCAATATAATATATAAACTCCTATTATTTTAGAAAATAAATCACAAAATCTTAAGTAAAAGGTAATGAAAAGTAGAATATTGTATTTATAAGGAATGGTTAGAGTTGACCTTTAGTCTCCTAGAAAACACTTGAAGATGATGCAAGGTAGCCTTGAGTCATAAATGGTCCTTATTTGTGCTTTCCAGGTGTCTAGGGTATAGTCTATATAACACAGCCTGAGATCTTGGCCCTGTCTAAAAAACCTATAAGAGCAAGAAACTTCCTTTATTTCTGGGACTTGAAAACACGTGAGGGGAATCTCTCCCTCTTTGGGACCCCATCATAGGAATGCCTATGGCTACTCTAACACATCTTATCAGAAAGGAAATTCATCTGAGCTTCTTTTCTTATGAACCATCCTGTGAACCTGTAAAAATCATTCTATACAAAGACTTCTTTGTAGTATTAATGTCTGAACATAGGATGTACCTGCCCTTTTGAAGAAGAGCAAAGGGGAAAATTGGACTTTAGCATCAGAATTAAAATCAGGAAAGTAACCGGTGCCAGGCCAGGAAAGATCACCGTGCAGAGCACTGCTCAGTCATAATCCAGTGACATCAAATCCTTATGCCCTATTAACATATTCACCTGAATGTTGTCATACTTATGTCTACTTGATCACTCAAAATAAATCATATATAGATTAACAATAAGGTTTTCGGGGGAGGTGAAAATTTCCCTGCCCATTCAAAAGAGTTATTGATCAGAAACACTCTGTGTGCCTACCGTTGCACACATTAATATAGGAAGATGTTATGCCACCTATCATGGTCTTCAAACATCTCCAAGTTTATGAATTGAAAGTTTTAATTCAGACTTACTTCTGTGAAGCTATTTAATAAGTCCATTCCTAATGAAAATAGGGAAGATGAAAGAAAACAAATGAGTTTCTTATTTTTCCATTGACACTGTGTCCTATTTGAAATGAGACTCTGAGAATTTACTCTGGGCTACCTTTTTGTTTATTCTAAGAAAAAAAAAAGAAGAATCAGGTGGGAAGATGTCTTAAAGAAACATGGGTAAGGAAAGTGGTAAATTGTTCTTAAGGGATCGATTTGCAAAGCTGGTTTATATCATTTCTGCCGAACACATGTTGAGGGAACATTATTCAGACAAAACTAACCCATCACCAAGAAAGCAATCTCACAAAATGAGTCAATCCTGCAATATCTGCAAATTGTTTTCATCTTGAATTTCCATTCAAAGCAATCTAGGATAACTAGGGATTGTTAGCATGACCACACAAGTCACAAAAGGGAAGAAGCAAAATCTGGGAAGGAAATAACCTCCAATGTAAGACTGTACTGAAAACGCTGTATTTTTTAAGCATGCTGGCCTTTCACAGGGTGGTTTGGATTAATAACTTTGTTCATGTGATCTTTAACACTGATTCTTTTCCCTTTTTCCTCAATCTAATCATATGGTAGTACTATTTATCACTAAGAACTAATTTTAATAAATTATTAACATGAATTTTGAAACCTGCACTTCGACTTTTAATGGCTGTATTTAAATTTTGGCTCAGATGTGAGCTAACTAGGGGGTGGTCAGAAATATTTGTTTGTCTGGGAATTTTTGGTTTTTCCTTCATTTTCTTCCCCAATGAGTTGATAATTACAATATTGGTCTTTATGAACTTCTAAAAATGAAACAATCCACGTTGTCCTCTGAACATAAAGCCTATTATCTAATAAGATCTGAACATGTTTTAGGAATTAGTATTACTATCGGCTTCATAATCCATATTTTGTCTCATACCTATATGGATTTTTATGAAGCATTCATTGCTTTACACCAAATAAGAAACTTTCAGCAATTTATCTCTGCTTATGAGATAAAATATCTTTCTCTTATACTTATAATACAGTACATTTTGGCTACAGTGTTCCTATATCCTACAACCTAGAATCCAATGAATTATATATAGATATATGTTGTTGAACCCTGCTAATTAACGCTGAAGTTTATCATTGTCTGGATAGCCTTCTGAGATTAGCACTAATTGGGGATTCCCTTTACAATTAGGGCTTCTCCTTCTCTGACCTTGTCTGGAGAACCTTCTACCTGTGGAATGTCAGGAACCCTTGGTGAGATTATAAATTCAACACTCCCCATAAGAACTCACCCAACAATTACCTGGGATTCCTGAAATGCCTCTCCATGCAAAGGAGGCATTCACAGAACGTTAAGCTCTAGCCGTGATTTTCACTTACCTTGAAAACTGAAAACTCCTTCCCACTTTCCAAGGTCATATATACCTTAGTTCATCCCACCCTCAATAAAGATGTGCACACCATCCAAGATTATCTTAGAGGGTTATTTCATAGAAGATCATCAGAGAAAGCCTTCCCCTAAAGAGCTGTAACACTAAAATCATCAGAAAATGTCTTCACCCCCAACCCCTGACCCTCTCACCCCTGATCCTCACTCTCATCTGGACTAGAATCCAATAGAACCTCACCCATTCTGGATTGCACTTAATCCTTCTAGCCCAGTGTCTGGGCACCCTGAAAGGGAAGAAGCTGAAGGCACAAAACTACGTTTCTTTTCTTAGCCTACTTCAGCCTTATAGAGCTTTTTCATTAATCCTAGACTGGTATTCATCTAGTGTACCTCATATAGTCTATTTTCAAATGCTTACACAAGGATACCTAAAATTTCTTTTTTCCTTTTGAACTACAAATAGCAATCATCACTAAAACTTGATTCTGGGTAGATAATCTTCCATAAAGCAATGATCCCCATATATATCGTTCATTGCCCATCATTTTCTATATATCCTATGTTGTGATTGTCTTATATTTGCATCGATGGTCATTAATCCCTGAGTGAATATTGTAAGAAATGAAAGATCAAATTTCTCAGTCTGTACTCTAGAACTTGGCAGAGAATCAGGTTTGAAATTTTATTAATATATTATTCTTTTTATATAGTGCTCTGTGTTGTGTATACATTAAATTTAGTCTTGGGGAAGTGACAAGTGAATTACTGCAGACATATGAGAATAAAGAACAAGGACACTAAGTCATTTAGACATTGATAATGAAAGTCCTGGAAAAGATGTTTTATCAAAGAGTTAGTAATCTTTATGAATCCCATTTAGGAATTATTACTGAAACTTTAATTTGAAGGAGGCATATGTCGAAAATCTATCATGATTGGGATCCATTGGATACCTACAACTGCCATAAATGTTAAAAGCCTGTGTGTGTGCGCGTGTGCGTGTGTGTTTGTGTGTGTGTGTGTGTGTGTGTGTGTGTGTGAGTGTTTGTGTGTATGTAGAGAGGCAGGGACAGAGATGCAAAGAGATACAGAGACATGAAAACATCTAAATATTCTTTTCCTTGTGCCTTTGAACATGAATACATATGAAATAAGACATAGAGGTTTAATCAATGGCTATTGAAAGGGCATTTTCTAATGAAGTATACTTTCTAAAAGAAGTTTGATTAAAATGAGTCTCAAAGAATTTATTTTGAAACACATTTTAAAGGAAACAATAATTACTAGAAAATTATGTGTTATTTTTCATCTATTGGGGAGACCTAAAGACAGGATGCATATCTGGCATGTACCCAAGGTCCAACATTTCCCCATTTCAATCTCCTGTTAGTTAAATTGATTACTAAGAGAGCTCATAAGTGTCAACTCTGTTTATAAAATTCCCTGCCTATGACACAGTTACTAGCACTATTTATATTAAATCTCAAATTATTCCAATTGAAGGTTTAATCTTTAGTGTCTATTGAAATGGAAAAATGATTAATTATAAAGAGGATACATTTTGCAACATCTCAAATCTCTCTTAGAAACAAATCAAAAATGAAGGAAAAATAGTAAATTTTGATGAAACACATGTTTGTTTTACATCAACAACAAGGATTAGCAATTAGGAGGAAATGACCACTATTTTTTTTTTTATAGAATCACTTAAAGGAATTCAGTTCAGCCTAAAGTTCAATGGATCTCATCATTAATCATTCAGATGGTTGGCTAATTACTGTCATCACTGATGCCATATGTAATCTCTTTGGTCTCAGATGTCTCTGGTTTCTTTTATAATGGTGCAAATTTAAAAACTATAGGTCGCCATCTATTAGTAATTCCCAATAATTTGTTATGCAGATGTAGTTCAAATTCTAGTTTTATTTTCATTCAAGATTTCAGAAATTACTCATTGTTACTGTCACTAGGTCATGCTTTTCAAAATTCACTAACAATACTATCCATTAATGAGTTTCACATAACATTTCTCTGTTCAAGTTGTGAATATTTTTGACAAAAATATTATTTTATACTATGTCATTTATTAAGTTCAAATTCCTAGAATGTCTGATAATAGGAGTATGCTAATAATAGAGTGCATTTAGCTAATGTGACTTAAAATATTCAATTTAATTTAAATTTCAAACCAATAAATGCTTATACAAACGGCTTCCCACATAAGAATTTGTTATATGTAAGTAGTCACAGAAACATACAAAAATACACGGTGATAATCAATCAAACATTTGACAATTTTATTTCAATATCGGAATCAGAAAAATTCAGGAGAGACTCATGAAATAAATTATGGTACAGATATTAAAATACTATGCAGCTACTAAGAAGACAAAGGCATCATTACTTATGGTAATTAAATAATAAAAATATGTTAATTTCAAGTTGCAGCAGGACTAAGTGCATCCTCACCTACTAAGGCTCGACCTGGCAGTCCAGCTAAGGAGAGTTGATCCAACGTCAGGCAAAAGAGTCAGAGACAGCCCCTCCTCCAACTGTTACAATGCCCATATGTTAGGACGATCAAGCTGTACATTTGCTATGAATGTGTAGGGGGCCTAGGTTCAGTCCCTGAAAACTCTTAGGGTGATGTTAGTTTCTGTGAGCCCCCATGTACCCAGGTTAATTGACTCTGTAGGTCTTCTTGTGGTGTCCTTGACACCTCTGTCTTTCTCAATTCTGTCTACTGCTCTTCCTCAAGAGTACCCAACTCTGCTTTATGTTTGGCTGTGGGTCTCTACATCTATTTCCATCTGCAACTGAGTAGCACCCAAGGGCGTCTTCCCCTTCTCTGAGGATTAGGGAAGGGAGTAATGGTGGGGGAAGGATTTGTGATGGTGAACCTGGGAGAAGAGGGACAAGGGTTGTGATCAAGATGTGAAGTGAGTAAGTAAATAAATTGGTGAAAAATGTTGATTTACAAAATTAAGGGAGGTACTGAAATTTGATTCATCTTTTGTTCTAGTATGTATAAACATAACACACACACACACACACACACACACACACATATATATATATATATGTATATATATATGATGTTTATGGTTATATATCAACACGTTCATAAATACTGGTATACCTGAAATCCACAGACTATGTCTGAGTTAGCCAAAATGGAAAAGAGTTTTTCTATTTTAATTAGGCTATGGAAATCAGTTTAGAGGACAGGAAATAAAGGTCTATACTTAGAGGTAGGCTTATTTTAATCTCTACATTAACTCTTATGTTATTCAGACATGCATTAAAGTGTCTTAAAATAATTGACTAGTACGATATTTAACTTACTCCTTTTATAATTTTGTATAGGTATAATAGAAGACTGATATATATAAAATAAATATCCTTATTTCAAAACCTAAAATGACAAGAAATAACCTCAAGATTTTATCCATGTCAATGAGAATAAAGAAAATGCATTAAGGATGGGAATTTGCTGTATTCGCTGTTCACGGAAAAGATTATGGTTGGCACTTTTTGACATTTTTATAAGAGGGCTGGAAAACCATACAATTTTATAAATTTAGAATGACATTTTAAAGCACATCGTTCTGTGTAATTCTGTGGCTTTGTTGTCCCACTGTCAGTTTTGATTGACACTGAATAATTAAATGTGGAGATATAAAGAATGGTGATCTTTTTGCTGAATAGCTATGAAAATTGACAATTCTCCTCTCAGAATAACCTAACAGAACACAGAGATCACAAACTCTTTCTTCCAGTTTCTCTGAGTAAAAGAGAGGTCTCCATGTGACAAAGGCAATTTATTTAAAAGTGATAAGAACAAATATGTGAGTATAAATTAAAGGGCACCTCAACCAAAATCACTGCTCATCTCTGATGCTCTGCATGCAGAAGATAAATCTAATTAACCAAATTATTTACTCAATCCCATTCAACATCTAAAACTACCTTAACAGTTAACAATGTATTATCTTAATGTTAACATTTATTCACATGTTCTATGGAAACTGGGTCTTTCCATTATTTTACGAATCAAAAAAGAACGTAGTCACGATTCAGTTTTGATAGTGAATGAAACAACCAGTTTCTTCAAAAACTATGCTTACATACATTAAGTTAATGTTCTTTGAAATACTTGCGCATAAACCGAGATATATTTGATAATTTGGGGGAAGCTATATGATATGAAAATTTGGGCAATTTTATTGATACATTTCATGTTTTCATCCAAAGTTATAGTAATGTTTTGGGTCATTTTACTTGCTGACACAAGCATATTCACCTACCTTATTACAAGACATTATTAACCTCATTTATTTAATAGATAAATTATAACAGATCATAGTTTTGCCCATTCTCAACAACCTACCATTTTGAGATTTTAAAAAGAATTATAGAGATTATAATTTTATTCTTCTACAGTGATTTCATATTTGTATATTTAAAATTTTTTGATTTCTCATTTGCCTCCCCCACCCTTTTTTATAATAAGGAGATATGACTCTATTGCAAAATCACAATCAATACATCCAAATAATCAGTAGAAAAACTTTTTTTGGGGGGGTTACATGCTTAGAAATCAAATTTACTATGTAGCATTCTGAAAAGATATTGGTTTGACATATGCAATATGGTGACTTCTTTCTTCTGTCAAGTACAGAACAGAACTTACTTTTGTGAATCATTATTTATTTGGAGATTGAATGAAGCCCCCATATGTATCCATCTCTGTTATCATCCCTCAATTATGGAAGATAAAACTCCATAGTATCTTCTCAAGAATGAGTAGTTTTAATTAATTAAAGAGGTCATTAAATTATATTGTGGTCATATACTGTTATATAGCTCACAAAAAATGAATCAGTTTTATATGTTGAAACATTTCAATTTTCAACCTATGAGTCACTTACTAAAGAACCATATGCAATCTATGCTACCTCTGTAGATCTGTTCTGTAAAGCTTCTAGCACTTGGTAGGACTGAGAACAGGAGTAATTCAGGCCCCCAGATAAGAAGCTGTACACAATGAGAGGTATTTCTTGGGGAAAATGCTGGATGATGAGTCCCAGTAGGATAAACAGAAGAAGCAAGGGCCCACACTTTTCTAGAAAATTATATATCTCTTGAAAAGTTTCTCTTTTTAGTTACTTAATAATGGTAGAGACAGACAGTTTTAACTTGGGGCCTCAGATAGCCACCTTGACAGAGCTTTTATAGGCCAATATATCTTTGTCTATCATGCACAAACCCTTGAGGTATTCATTGTGACATTGGAAATAGAACAATCTTTATTACACATAAGCAATATCAGAAAATACAAAATAAGGGTGTATTTTACATAAACGACCTAGATATCTCCTCTGCAACCATATTTTTACTATTTAATTCATTA
Source organism: Grammomys surdaster (assembly GCF_004785775.1). Classification (NCBI taxonomy): domain Eukaryota; kingdom Metazoa; phylum Chordata; class Mammalia; order Rodentia; family Muridae; genus Grammomys; species Grammomys surdaster. Next base: position 3,159,166 of record NW_021620876.1, read on the forward strand.
CTACACTATTACGTCTAGTATCTTGTAATTTACTTTCACACTTAGATTTACCTCCCTCTGCTTTTTTATGGCCATGTAAAGTTTTGTAAAAACAAAAAAAATGCATAAATGCATCAGTTTCACATTGGTAAGGCAAAAAGAAATGTTGTCTATGCTTCTGTCCATGTGAAGTGGATGGAGAATAAAACGGGCTTCAAAGAACCAAGAGAGAGAAAAATACTCAGATATACATGCTGCGTTTGTTGTACTTGCTAATGCATTTTGTGGTGAAAGAAAAATGTCCCAAGGTTAGAATACACTGAGATTTATGGTGAATACTGGACACTCATCTAGATGTTCATGAGCTTCAAAGGACATAGATAGGTGGGCACAAAGTCTGAACATGATCGTCTTGTATACTACCACCAGACCATCTATTATAGAGGCAGAAATACAGGGAGTGCTGTAACAACAGGCAGAATACCGAGTATAAGAATCTGGTGGATGGGAAACTGGGAATAGCCACTAGAAAATCCCAGACTCCATGTAAATGAGGGGCTCCCAAAAGCGATGACTTTAGGAGAAATACACAACAAACGGGAGATACAACCTGTACAGACCACCTCCAGTCGATAGGCACAGCACCCAGTTGAATGACTGGGCCAAAATTTTTAACCCAGAAATGTTCTTGTCCAAAAGAAAGACAGGGACAAAAAACAGAACAGAGACTGAAGGAAAGGCCATCCAGAGACCGCCCCACCTACGGATCTATACCATCTGCAGACACCAAATCCCCACATTATTGCTGATGCCAAGAAGTGCTTCTTGACAGGAGCTTGGTATGGCTGTTCCCTGAGAGTTTCTGTCAGCACCTAACCAATACAGATGCGGATGCTCACAGACAACCATTGGACTGAGCCCGGGGACCCCAGTGTAATAGTTAGGGGGAAAGACTGAAGGAGCTGAAGGGGATTGCAACCCCATAGGAAGAACAGGATCAACTAACTAGACCACCCAGAGCTCTCAGAGACTAAACTTCTCACGGAAGAGTATACCTGGAGGGAGTCAGGACTCCAGATACAAATGTAGCAGAGAATAGCTTTATCTAACATCAATGGGAGTGGAGGTAGGCTTGATGTCCAGCATAGGAAAATTCTAGAGCAATGAGGTGGAAGTGGATAAGTGGGTGGAGGAGCACCCTCATAGAGGCAAAGGGGAGGGTGCAGGGGGGGGGATGAGATTTGAGTTGTGGCGGCCTAACCGGGAAGGGGGATACAATTTGGAAATGTAAATGAATAAAATGATTAATAAAGAAAAAAAAAAGAAAAAAAGAAAATGAAAATTGCAACAAAAAAAGAAAAACAGAATCAGAGGGATGAACCATTGCAGGTCTTCTTTATACAACCTCTAAGGTTTTGTCCACATATGTTTGTTATCGCTGCCACTTATACTTTCTGGGAAATATGCGCTTTCTGTTTCATCAATTTTAAACCTAGGTAGATTTAAAAGTCTTGGTTCCCAAAGCTGTAACAGTTTACCAAAGGATTTAACAAGAATCATGTTGCATAGAAGCAGTGAATGTCGTCTGGATACTTAGAATCCTTGGATTAACAACCAAGCATGTACAATGCAGCATGGTACTGAAAAAGAGCTCATTGTGATAATCAATCACAGGTAAAGATACTGCTACTCAATAAGGGGAATGAAGATCATTTGGCTCTCAGGACATCCAGGCCATCAGGTCTATAAGGCTGTTGAAATCTATTACTTTGTTTTAACAATGAATGGTCATTTAGAGCAGCCACTGTCTAGGAAAAAAACACTATTATCACAAACTCAAGATGAAGATATGTGTTCATCCCAAATGAAAAGAAACTGTAGATATAGGAAGGAAAAATGAATATTAATTGCAGTCCTAAGCTTAGCTACAACGTTCTGGGTTTTATTCATTTAGGTAGACATCTAATATGTCTGACCCAATTAATCACACATCAAATCAATTAACAGCACATCATACTCCAAGTCAGAGTTTGTGTGAAGGAATAGAGACTAAGTAACACACGGAGCTGCTCCATGGTGGATGCTGCTGGGTACCACTAAGGTCTTTCTTTGGAGCTAAGGTATTTATTTTTCTTGCTTCTGGAGATTGTATTAAATGAAAGATATTACCTTTTGGTTCTTCTGCAAATAATTTTCTCTATATAGAAGTACCTAGACTAAGGTCACAACCCTTCTAATAAAGAACATATACCCAATGAAGGTAAGAATGAAACATCTGTCACCTTCATCATAATGCAAAGCAACTAGGAAAGGCCATTTGGAATGGGTAGAATCTATCCCTTCCATGAGAATTTATTCTAATAATTCTTCCAAAAAATTCCCTGTCTGTTAATCTTATTAATGGGGAATCCTATATGTAAGTGGTTAAATATTTATAGACAGGGAATTTTATCTAATATCTAACACATAATTTGAAATAAATATTTAAAGAAAGGTCAAAAGTTCTGTGTTAATTCCCAGGAGTATTCTCTTTAATATGATGGACTATTATTTCTGCATAGGTCCCATCCAGATATGGAGATACCTATTGATTCATTGTACAGTTACCACTGTGAACCACAACAGTTGTCACTTAGTTCACACAGCCTGTGCTTCGCATGTACAGCCATCAAAATGGAGAGCTTCCCTGGGTCTGGAGGCTGAATTGCTTGATTCTGACTCTTCTGCTCATGGCTGTTTATTGTATTAACGATGCTATGGCTTAAAACCTCTTCAACTGGGAAACAGAATAGGGGAGGCACAAGATATCTTTTTATTTCATTTTGATTTATTTTATTAGCAAATGAATGTGAAACTGCAATTGTCTTGAAATAAATTAGAAACTTTCTCTCCCATAATTTTTCCATACCTCCCTCTCACAGATTTCTCCTAGGAAATATTTTCCCCATTGAATTACTAAGTCTATCATGTCTAGATTCTGACTGAAGAATTTAGAGCCTTTCCCAATGCTTTATTGGCCAATTTGCCCTTGAAGAGATGGAACGGGACTTATTCCTTATGAAAATTATATTTAGATAATCAGCCAAGGATTTGTCAGGCTGCCAAAGCCTCTATCCATACTTAAGAGAACTGAAGTATGTTACATAAAGGATGGAAGTTAAAGAAGTATGTGTTCAGTTATCTTTAATTTCTGTTCCCATTCATATATGTGAGGGAGATCTGCTAAGCTGCTTTTGAGAGTACTGCTATGTGAAAATATTCTATAGAATCTTCCTAGTCTTAACTGTAGACATATTTGGAAAATAGGAAAGATAATACTAAATTAAATTGAAAATGGATGGGCAGACTAATAATAAATTTACTCACAACCAAATCAGCTTAGCTGAAAAAAAAAGTAGTCCCGGCAGATCCAACAGGTATGAGTCAACCAAACTTTGATGTCTGGGTTTAGGCCACATGGAACCTTATATTCAGGCAGGAAATGAGGAGGGCCCCACAGTGAATCCTCATGGACAATCTATGCACACTGTAGTTCATTACTGACACATACAGTCTTCCAGTAATGACTGAGGTGCCAGAGTAGCAGAATGTAGGAGTAACTTTTCCCATATTCTCACAAGTCCATTTCTTTTCAGGAAACAGGATTTGCTCCAAGACATTTAATGGCTCTTTCAGGTTCAGTGCTAAAATATATTGTTTTCATGGAAAATCTTGCAAAGCCACTGAAGGTATGAGAGCCAGGAATGGACAGGGGACTGGAGACTGCCTTACCATTTTTAGTCACACTGGCAATTAGAGAAAAAATGTTTCTTGAAATGTCCACTTTAAAAGGACATGAGCTGAAGGCATTGCTTTATTTATTTTCCTTTATTTTGTAATCATGACCCATACTTAGTATTTACACCATGATAGTTTTTGAAAAAACATAGAGAGTTTAATACGAGAAACATTATAACTAAATAAAAAATATATTACATGAAAATATTATCAATCAAAAGATATTTTTCTATTGTGAAATAATAGTTTAATGATATCATGACACTTAGCTCAATCAGAAAATATTATTTTTATTATTCTGTCAATATCTTTATTTAAAAACCAGTTCTGTCAACATCTTTATTTAAACACCAATTCTCTCAATATCTTTATTTAAAATCCAATTCTGTCAATATCGTTATTTAATAATCAATTTTGAAATAACCAATTCTGTCAATATCTTTATTTAATAAACAGTTCTGTCAATATCTTTATTTAATAAACAGTTCTGTCAATATCTTTATTTAAAAACCAATTCTGTCAATATCTATTTAATAATCAATTCTGTAATAACCACTTCTGTCAATATCTTTATTTAATAACCAATTCTGTCAATATCTTTATTTTTTTTTTCAAATTTTTTTTTATTGGATATTTTATTTACATTTCATATGTTATCCACTTACCCCATCCCCCACCCACCCGGGAACCCCCCATCCCCTTACCCCTCCTCCTTCTTCTCCGTGTATGTAACCCCCACCTAACCCCGCCACTTCCACTTCCCCACCCTCAAAATTCCCACCCCCTGGGGCACCCAGCCTTCATGA
>NW_021620876.1:3163827-3164414 GCF_004785775.1 Grammomys surdaster
GAGGTCAAGGATCTCTTCTTCCACCTGTGCCCGGCAGGGCCCTCCACTCTTATATATTCAGCTGAAGCCCTGGATCCCTCCATAAGTGCTCCCAGGCTGGTGGTTAGGACCCTGGGAGCTGTGGTTGGTTGGTATTGTTGCTCTCCTCATGGTGCCACAAACCCTTTCAGCTCCTTCAGTCTTCACTCTAACTCCTCTATTGAGAACCCCATGATCAGTTCAATGGCTAGTTGTGAGCATCTGCCTCTGAATATGTCTGACTCTTGAAGGCCTCTGAGGAGATATCCATATCAGGCTCTTATCAGCATGCACTTCCTGTCTTCCACATCAGCATCTACCTTTGGTGATTGCACATGGGATAGATACTCAGGTGGGGTGGTCTTGAGACGGCCCCTCCTTCAGTTTCTGTCCCTCACTTTGTCTCCATATTTGCTCCCTTGAGTATTTTGTTGCTCCTTCTAAGAAGGACCGAATCACCCTCACTTGGTCTTCCTTCTTTATGGGCTTCATGTGGCCTGTGAGTTGCATCTTGGGCATTTCAAGGTTCTAGGCTAATATCCAATAATCAGTGAGTGAATACCATGTGT
>NW_021620876.1:3169414-3207084 GCF_004785775.1 Grammomys surdaster
AGTTTGTTTATATAGTGGATTACATTGATGGATTTCCGAATATTGAACCATCCCTGCATTCCTGGGATAAAACCTACTTGATCATGATGGATGATTGTTTTGATGTGTTCTTGGATTCTGTTTGCTAGAATTTTATTGAGTATTTTTGCATCGATGTTCATAAGGGAGATTGGTCTGAAGTTCTCTTTCTTTGTCGGGTCATTGTGGGGTTTGGGTATGAGTGTAATTGTAGCTTCACAGAACGAATTCGGTAGTGTTCCTTCTGTTTCTATTTTGTGGAATAGTTTGAAGAGAATTGGTATTAGGTCTTCCTTGAAGGTCTGATAAAATTCAGCACTAAAACCATCTGGTCCTGGGCTTTTTTTAGTGGGGAGACTTTTAATGACTGCTGCTATTTCCTGACGGGTTATGGGACTATTTAGATGGTTTATCTGCTCCTGGTTTAACTTTGGGACCTGGTATCTGTCTAGGAAATTGTCCATTTCTTCCAGGTTTTCCAGTTTTGTTGAGTATAGGCCTTTTAGTAGGATCTGATGATTTTTTTAATTTCTTCAGTTTCTGTTGTTATGTCTCCCTTTTCAGTTCTGATTTTATTAATTTGGATACTGTCTCTGTGCCCTCTGTTTAATCTGACTAACGGTTTATCTATCTTGTTGATTTTCTCAAAGAACCAACTCCTGGTTTTATTGATATTTTGTATTGTTCTTTCTGTTTCTATTTGGTTGATTTCAGCCCTGAGTTTGATTATTTCCTGCCTTCTACTCCTCCTGGGTGTATTTGCTTCTTTTTGTTCTAGGGCTTTTAGTTGTGCAGTCAACTTGTTAGTGTGTGCTCTTTCCAGTTTCTTTTTGTAGGCACTTAGAGCTATGAGTTTTCCTCTTAGCACTGCCTTCATGGAGTCCCACAAGTTTTGGTATGATGTGTCCTCATTTTCATTGAATTCTAGAAAGTCTTTAATTTCTTTCTTTATTTCTTCCTTGAGCAAGTCATCATTGAGTAGAGAGTTGTTCAGTTTCCATGTGCACGTGGGTTTTCCATTGGTTTTGTCATTATTAAAGACCAGTCTTATTCCATGGTGATCTGATAAGATGCAAGGGATTATTTCAATCTTTTTGTATCTGTAGAGGCTTGTTTTGTGACCAATTATATGGTCTATTTTGGAGAAGGTACCATGAGGTGCTGAGAAAAAGGTATATTCTTTTGTTTTAGGATGAAATGTTCTATAGATGTCTGTTAAGTCCATTTGGTTCATAACTTCTGTTAATGTCAACGTGTCTCGGTTTAGTTTCTGTTTCCATGATCTGTCCATTGCTGAGAGTGGGGTGTTGAAATCCCCCACTATTATTGTATGAGGTGTAATGTGTGTTTTGAGCTTTAGTAAAGTTTCTTTTATGTATGTAGGTGCCCTTGCATTTGGAGCATAGATGTTCAGAATTGAGAGTTCACCTTGGTAGATTTTTCCTTTGATGTGTATGCAGTGTCCTTCCTTATCTTTTTTGATTAATTTTGGATGAAAGTCGATTTTATTTGATATTAGAATGGCTACTCCAGCTTGTTTCTTGGGACCATTGGCTTGGAAAATTGTTTTCCACCCTTTTATTCTGAGGTAGTGTCTGTCTTTGTCACTGAGGTGCATTTCTTGTATGCAGCAAAATTCTGGGTCTTTTTTGTGTATCTAGTCTGATAGTCTGCGTCTTTTTATTGGGGAATTGAGACCATTGATGTTAAGAGATATTAAGGAAAAATGATTGTGGCTTCCTGTTATTTTTGCTATTAGAGGTAAAGTTATGTTTGTATAGTTATCTTCTTTTGGGGTTGTTGGAAGATTACTTCCTTGCTTTTTCTAGGTTGTAGTTTCCCTCCTTGTGTTGGCGTTTTCCATCAATTATCCTTTGAAGTGCTGGGTTTGTGGGAAGATATTGTGCAAATTTGGTTTTGTCATGGAATATCTTGGTTTCACCATCTATAGTGATTGAGATTTTTGCTGGGTATAGTAATCTGGGATGGCAATTGTGTTCTCTTATGGTCTGTATGATGTCCGTCCAGGCTCTTCTGGCTTTTATAGTCTCTGGTGAGAAGTCTGGTGTAATTCTTATAGGTCTGCCTTTGTATGTTACTTGACCTTTTTCCCTTACTGCTTTTAGTATTTTTTCTTTGTTTTGTGCATCTGATGTTTTGATTATTATGTGACGGGAGGTATTTCTTTTCTGGTCTAGTCTATTTGGTGTTCTGTAGGCTTCTTGTATGTTTATGGGCATCTTGTTCTTTAGGTTAGGGAAGTTCTCCTCAATAATTTTGTTGAAGATATTTACTGTCCCTTTAAGTTGGGACTCTTCATTCTCATCTATACCTATTATCCTTAGGTTTGGCCTTCTCATTGTGTCCTGGATTTCCTGGATGTTTTGAGTTAGGAGTTTTTTGCATTTTGCATTTTCTTTGACAACTGTGTCAATATTTTCTACTGTATCTTCTGCATTTGAGATTCTCTCTTCTATCTCTTGTATTCGGTTGGTGATGCTTGTGTCTATGACTCCTGATCTCTTTCTTAAGTTTTCTATTTCCATGGTTGTCTCCCTTTGAGCTTTCTTTATTGTTTCTATTTCCATTTTCAGATCCTGAATGTTTTTGTTTAATTCCTTCTTTGTGTTTTCTTGCATTTCCTTAAGGGATTTCTGTGATTCCTCTTTAAGGGCTTCTATCTGTTTACTTGTACACTCCTGTATTTCTTTAAGGGAGTTACTTAATTCCTTCTTATAATCCTCTATCATCATCATGAGAAGTGATTTTAATTCTGAATCCTGCTTTTCAGGTGTGATGGGGTGTTCAGGGCTTGCTATATTGGGAGAACTGGGTACTGATGATGCCAAGAAACTTTGGTTTCTGTTGCTTATGTTCTTGTGCTTGCTTTTCACCATCTGGTTAACTCTAGTGTTGCCTGCCCTCACTGTGTAAGACTGGAGTCTGTATTTCCAGTTATCTTGCTTGTTGCAGAGCTCCTCAGAGTCCAGATGTCTCTGTAGTCTTATGATCCTAATCTTGGTGTCTGCTGCTCTGAGTGCAGTGGCTCCTCTAGGATGACTCAGGAGTCAGTATCTCCACAGGACAGGAGTAGATCAACTCAGTGTCATCTGCTCTGAGTACAGTGGCTCCTCGGCTGCTCTGAGTGCAGTGGCTCCTCTAGGATGACTCTGGAGTCAGTATCTCCACAGGACAGGAGCAGACCAACTCTGTGTCTGCCCCAGCCCACAGGACCAGGCAGGGGAGGAAGGGAAGTGGAATTCCGGAGGGGCGGGGTTTGGGTAGGTGCTGTGTCCTGAATGGCCCTGGCTCCCAGATGTGTCTCTGGGGCTTTGGGAGTGAGATGGAGTTCTTACTGGCTGCTCTGAGTGCAGTGGCTCCTCTAGGATGACTCAGGAGTCAGTATCTCCACAGGACAGGAGCAGACCAACTCTGTGTCCAGAAAATATTTTTGAGGTGATACTTGTTAGCTTAGTCCCACCCAGGACCTAGAAATAAGCTTTTAATGTTTCCCTACTAGATGAATACTAATAAATTTACATTATTTTATAGAGTAAAGCAAAACTTAATTTTCATTCTCTCATTTTTTAAGTTATACCCTACTTGGTAGTGTGTCATTTAAAACAACAAAATGGAGCTCTTTAGACTCAGCTATTACTATTTGATCTTTCTAAAAGACTTTTTAAAGTAATTTATTACTTACTTTACATCCTGATGGGACAGCCCAATTCCCTGCTCCACCCACAGTTTCTCCTATTCCCTTTCTCAGAGGAGAAGGTGGAGGCCCCTTCACCCCACCCTGGCACATCATGTCACTTCAGGACTAGGTATATCCTCTCCCACTGAAGCCAGACAAAGTACCCCAGTTAGAGGAACGGATTCAACACACAGACAACAGCTTTAGGGACTTCCCCCTCTCCAGTTATTGGGGTGTCATGCATGAACTCGGTCATCTGCTACTTATGTGCAGGGGATCCTAGGTCCAGCCTTTGTGTGCTCTTTGATTGGTAGTTCAGTCTCTGGGAGCCCCCAAATGTCTAGGATAGTTGACTCTGTTGGCCTTCTTGTGGAATCCCTATCCCGTTCTAGTACTTCAATCTGTCCTCCAACTCTTCCAGAAGACTTCCTGAGCTCCATATAATGTTTGACTCTGGTGCTGCTTCCATCTGTTTCCATTGGTTGGGTGGAGCTATCAGAGGACAGTTATGCTAGACTCTTGTCTACAAGCATTACCAAGTATCATTAATAGTGTCAGGGACTGGTTCTTGTCCATGAGATGGGTTTCCAGTTGGGACAGTCTTTGTCTCACCATTCACTCTATCTCTGTTCCATCTTTGTCCCTGCATATCTTGCAGACAGGACCCTCTGGGTCAAAGGATTTGTGGGTAGTATCTTAGTCAGGGTTTCTATTTTTGCACAAAACGTCATGACCAAGAAGCAAGTTGGGAAGGAAAGGGTTTAATCGGTTTACACTTCACATTGCTGGTCATCACCAAAGGAAGTCAGGACTGGAACTCAAGCAGATCAGGAAGTCGAACTGATACAGAGGCCATGGAGAGATGTTACTTACTGGCTTGCTTCCCCTGGCTTGCTCAGCTTGCTTTTCAAGACTACCAGCTCAGAGAAGGCACCACCCACAATGGGACCTCCCACCATTGATCACTAATTGAAAAAATGCCTTACACCTGGATCTCATGGAGGCATTTCCTCAAGGAAGGCTCCTTTCTCTGTGATAACTCCAGCTTGTGTCACATTGACACACAAAACTACCAAGGACATGTGGGTAAGTGTCCTTATCCCTCCCTTGCTCTTTAGTTGATGGTTCAGTGGTGGTTCAAGACTGGGAGTCCTGCCTGAAATCTGAAAGTGCTTGGAAATTAGTATATGGTTGGTAGCTTTAAAAAATTATTTTAATTGAATAATGGATTTTTTCAGATAACATATTGTGATTACAGTTTTTCCTCCACATGTGCCTGTTATCCTAGCCTTTGGGAGGTGAAGCAAGAAGATCAGGAATTCAAAGCTTTCCTCAGCTGTATAGCAAGTTTTGGGCTAAGGTGGGCTGTATCATAAAATCTCTTTGTTGTAGTTAAACACACACACACATACACAATAAACAAACAAATAATCAAACAAACAAACAAACCAAATAGAGCACAGACTAAAGACACTCTTCCAGTATTTTCCACTTAAGCATAATCAAAACTTTCCTGTGCAATACATTCTTTGTTGTATTTATTTGTTTGTACTACATATGAATCAAGCATCAACCATGTAGCTTTTGTTTTCTAAATACTTTCAAAGAAAACTCACACTGGCAGCCAAGAAACCTGCTCCCTGATCCTAGAGAAACTACGTTTATGAGAGCAAGTAGAGGGTTAGCATTTATTACTGTTAGTTTAAATAGCTAGGCTCTTAAAGAACAGCTAGTGAGATAAATCACAATGATCTTATTTTTACTGTTTTCTTCACACTGACAGATATTTACTATTTCTAGTTGGAGGTCATGGATAGTTTCTTTTTCGTATTTCTTCTGCTTTTACTTCTCCTCCAAAAAATAATTTTATTTTCTCAAGTTGTTGGGGTGTGACACTACCAATTTCCTGAAATGATGAGGACATGATCCTCCCATTCAATATACTGAAGAGGTTGGCAGCACCTAATAGCTGGAGAAGAGGCTATCATCAACTTTTTCTCTGCTATCTCCACCAGCCTTTCAGATTGGACCACCTCAGATTAGCATTCACCCAATGTTGGAGAAAGGGACAAAAGGATCTTTGGAATATTTCCCAAATGGTCCGTATTACTACCATGACGCCTACTTAAGAAAGAATATGCAGGACAGTGTTTTTGACGAGATGTCACAATGTAACAAGTAACAAGAGAGCTAGACAGCTTGTGGGTGTTTTAAGGATGGAAAGAGAGCTCATTCGTCCAAGTGTCTTCTGGCATCTAACAGAACTTTTTCTAGTTCACAAGGGAAAAAGTAAAAGGCAACTGTGTTGTCTTTGCTAAAATGTCTTATTGCATTTCCTTTTTTGGTCTTTACCCATGCTTTTATCATTCAACTGTTACATTTTATTCTTTTCTTTTTCACTACTCTTATATGAAAACTGTAAAATTCCTACCGAGCCCCCTTTTAAAAATCAGCAGTAGTAGCTATAGAACTTTGTCTAGGATAGACCTCATCATGGTAGATTTGCTAAAGATACGTTGATTTTTGTGTGGTGGGTTCTAAAGAATGATCAGAAGCATTTCTGAGTTGGTCATGGAAACAGAAGAAGATTGTTCAGAGCAGGAATCCAGGTGGAAGGTGAGAAGAGTTTTCTCTCACTTGTTGCTGGGAATGATGGGAAAGATATGCCAAGCAGGTCACCTTTAGCAATATCTGGTGGGACCATGAGCAGTCTCCCCAATAGCCACAGATGTTTTTGTGGTGAGCCTCGAATCTAAGACCTTCCACATTGGTCAGCCTCTAGAGCTGGGTCTACCACTCATCGACGGCATGGTTCAGCCAGGAAGTACTTTAGAGGGAGTAGTGAATTGATAGAAAGCAAATAAGTTTCTGTTTCTTGTGTTGCTTCAAGTTTGGCTTGGCTTTGTTTATAATGCTTATTTTGTCCAAATTAGCCAGAAATGGTTTTCATACATTAAACCCATATTGTTTTCATACATTAAACCCATACTAAATTAAAACAAATATTTTCAAAATAAATTTTTAAACTGCAAATTACGCCAAATTTGAGCAAGTCTGAACTCTAACTGATACAGTCACATGATGCTACAGGAGAAGCCTGCTTCTGGGTTATCTGATGGATGGAAGACAGGACTTTTATCTCATCACAGTGTTAGGAAGGTTGGGGGATGAAAACAGTTCTTTTACTACATCTGCCATTATACTAAAATTTCAAATTTTCAAAGCGAAATCAGTCAGTTTGTGGAATTTGTGGAATACGCTTTCTTTAAGTTCCTTTTATATTACTCTATAATGTTTCCGTGATGTTACTTCACTCATTTCTTTTCCTTGTTTTTTGTCCTCTTCCAGGTTCCCATTTCTCAGAAGAACCATTCACTTCAACAGCCTAGGAGAGTGCCTGAATCTTCAAAGTAAGATTTCTTTTTATTTTATTCTTTATTGGATATTTTATTTACATTTCAGATGTTATCCCCTTTCCCCATGTCTCCCCCACCCAGAAACTCCCTATCCTATCCCCCCTCCTCCTACTTCTACGAAGATGTGCCCCTACTCACTCACTACATCCTCCCTACCCTCGAATTCCCCCACAGTGGGGCATCCAGCCTTCATGGGACCAAGGATTTCCTGTTCCACCTATGCCCTACAAGGCCATCCTCCACTTCATATACAGTTGGAGCCATGGGTCACTCCCTTTGTGCTCCCAGGCTGGTGGTTTAGGCTCTGGCAGCTCTGGCTAATTGGCATTATTGCTCTCCCCATAGAGCTGCAAACCCCTTCAGCTCTTTCAGTCTTCTCTCTAACTTCTCCATTGGGAACCCCTTGATCAGCGGAATGATTAGCTGTGAGCATCTGTCTCTGTATATTTCAGGCTCTGGCAGAGCTCTAAGGAGACACCTGTATCAGGCTCCTGTCAGCATGCACTTCCTGTAATCTACATCAGTGTGTGCCTCTGGTGACTGCACATGGGATGGATACCCAGGTAGTGCAGTCTCTGGATGGCCCCTCCTTCAGTTTCTGTTCCACACTTTGTCTCTATATTTGCTCCCATGAATATTTTGTTACTCCTTCTAAGAAGGAATGAAGTACCCACACTTTGGTCTTCCTTCCTCATGAACTTCACATGGTCTGTGAGTTGTATCTTGGTTATTGCGAGCTTTTGGGCTAATATCCACTTATCAGTAAGTGTATACCGTGTATACCATGTGTGTTCTTTTTTGATTGGGTTATCTCACTCAGGATGGATACAGAAAATGTGGTACATTTATAGAATGGAGTACTACTCGGCTATTAAAAACAATGAATTCATGAAATTCTTATTGCATTTCAAAGAGTGAAATGGATGTATACACAGAGAGCCATGCACTAGCCTAGTAATTTTTTTTATGGAGAACAAATACTACTTTACTTTCAAGATATTTAAAGACTGCACAGTACATGTGCTGATTTTGCTGTGCTCTGTGTGATACAATCACTGCCTAATACCATCATTTGTGTACGTAGAAGTATAAAGCTATCTTAGCAAACATTTACAGCACTCAAATGTCCACCTTCTGACCTTAGGTTTGTCTTACTTTGAGGAGACATCTATAAGAAAAGGGTGACAAAATTTCTGGGCAGTTTGCTGGTATTTTAGGGGATAATAGGAGAGAGAATTCATCCATGTCTTTGTTGCCATCTTTACTGAACAACATTGCAGAGAAGACTTCTGAATGCTTTGGAAATTTTCTCAGCATATGTTACATTTTTAATATAGTTTATCATGGCATATTCACAGATTTTGGAGTTGTTAGGCACCAGTGAATTTCAATTAAGGTGAGCCTGACATATATTATGGTTTATTTAAGATAAACATGTTACTGTGAATGGAAGATGTAACTATAAGGCAATGGAATATTTCATAATGCTCTTATATATCCTTACATATCCTGGAAAGCAATCATTTCTAGGAAAAACATAATAATATGTAACAAATTGGCAATGTGTTTTAATAACCTCACATCTTACGAAGAGCCAATACTTTTATATACACACAAACTATGATTTTTCTGACCAAACATATTTAATCTCCTTACAAACACAGTGAAGTATAAAATGATAGCAGGTTTCAGTTGGCTCTGGTTATTAGGAAGCTCAGAGCCAAATCCATGACTAACATTTAGTGAAACTCAAGTACATTTGAGGATAACCTTGCTAGAATCCTTTCCCATCTACCTGATCCTCATCCCTCTTTTACTTGCTTAGCTGTTTCTATCCACTTAGTGTATATATTGCATAAATTATTTCATCTATCTTTGAGAAAATCTGAACTTGCATCCTTTTTCTAGATCTCAAATTAGGTCTTTAAATTAGGATGCCTCCCATTGTAATTCATTGATGGTTACGTTTTGCCCGTAGTCAAGTAAATAATGATAATTAAGACACTGCTCTGTGATAGATCAGTGCTAGAACAAATGACCATACGGTCTAGCAAGGTAATTTCATTGAATTATAAATCAGCTTTAAAAAATCTAACTTAATATTAAATGATTAACTTTGTTTTACTAGATTCTACCAAGCAACAGTGAACAAACATCTTTCTCTCTTAAATGAGAGAGACTATGGCAGCACACACAGGGTCTTCATGGGATCCCAGCATTGCAAAGACAACGTGGACACAAGCTCCCATCCCTAACCTAGACACTTTCTACCATTGACACTAGCTTCCAAAGGAAAAAGTTAGCTTTCTCCAATGTAGTCTCAAAAATTGAGTGTATTAATCACTATTAAGAGTATGCCCTATTCCCAGTGGTAGATGTTCAACCCAAAATTATCTCAAAAGCATTTTTCATAGATTTTTTTGTCTCATATTACTTTGGAGAATTTAATAGCCTTTGGTTGCATATTATGTTTTACAATTTTGTGAGTTTTTGGTGTGTGCATATGTGTGTGTGTGTGTGTGTGTGTGTGTGTGTGTGTACGTGTCTGTTTCTGAAGTTTTTTCTTTGTTCATATTTTTATTCTGATATTTGTTTGTTTAATTTCTAAAGAGAGAAAAATGAGTGCGGAGATTTGAGTGGTGGGAGGTGGGAAGGTTAGAGCTGACTCAGGGAATTATATAAAAACTCAATTAAAACATACAGGAGCAAAAAGGAGTGCGGCAGAAGACATGATTACTATCCACATACCTTATGGAGAAGACTTGATTTTAAACAGTTGTTTTCTGTGTGAGAGACCACATAAAGTTTCTTTTATTCTATCTTTCCTTCTTTTTCTTTCTTACTTTCTTACTCCTTGTTTCTCTTTGGCACACACACACACACACACACACACAAACACACACCTCTAACCTCTAAATGTTGGTGCCATTATTATTTAGCATGATATTATAGACAAGGACTTTGCTTTTCCTGAGCCTTGCTGAATTGTTTCATCATGGCATTTGAATTAGTGAAGCAACTTGATGTTCATGAAGAGGTATGACGATGAGTCTGTTGCAGTATTTGGGAGTCAAAACATATATTTTATATTCAAACTGACAATGATGACTCATTTTCACCAATATAGGAGGATAACATCATATGTTGGCTCAATTAAACATTTGATCTCATGTAACATGTTTAGTTTTGTGCAATACAAGTAAAAACATTTGTATAAACAACCTATTGCTACAATATTAGGCAGGAATACAGTTGATTATACATAATGACATGACGATAGAGTTTCTCTCATTTATTCGTCTTCCTCATTATGAGTAAAAGCATGGACTTTGGAGTCAAAGCTTGTTCATTACCCACAAAGTTATATGGCCTCCTTGCTTATAAATTTATTTATAGAAAGAGGATAATTACACTTATATACTAATTTTAAAAATTATATCAAATAAATTACCTAGTTCAGCAGACCATTACTAAATCATCTACATAAATACTAATATTAATATTAATAGTACTCACAGCAGTGGAAGTTGTTATTAGATGAAATTTTATTTGTAGAATAGTTGATGGTTACATATTAAAATGCAAATATTAAGCAGTATTTCTCACATGCAAATACTGTTATTCTTGTAGTTCTATAAAGCATGTTAAGTAGTTTCCCTTTAAAGGTCAGAATTTGAAGCACGTTTATATACTAGAGAGTAAATAGAATGGGAAAATGGTAGAGATGGGCTTTAAATGCTTTGGGAGATTCCATCTCTCACCATTATTTTAGCCACCAAAACACTTCTTGAGCATATCCCAAGCTCTTCTCTCATAGGGATATCTTTTTATCTCTTCTCTTTTTTGTTAGCTAACAATAAAAGTTGGATAAATGAATGCAAAGGAGTCTTGAAAAATATTGGATAACATACACTGTTGTACCCAAAATTTATGACGAAATCCTCAGCCTTAAAAATGTACAACAAAAAAATTTAAGGAAGATCTCAAACCAATCATATCTATCTAATTATCAATCTGAGAAAGAGAGGGAAGAGAGAGAGACTAGATAAAAATCCTACTCTCTGGATTTCTTCTGACCTAGATTCCTCATGCCAGTTCAAGCTTAGCTGTTTCTGAGTGTTTGATCATTACATCAAGTGTCCATAGACATCACAGAGAGCAAGTCAGGAAATGATAGTGTCTGAAGCATCTTCTTTCCTCATATGTCAAAAACCTCTGTGTTTATCCTTCTGCAATAGGAAAGCAGGCTGTTAGCTTCTCAACTACAGGATAAGCCTAGAAACCCTTGTTATTACTAAATGCATAGTTTTGAAATAGTTTCAAGTTGGTTACCTCGTGGGATACTTGGGTAATGTTTCTAGTGAGCAGCAGGTGACTGTGGATGCTGCTTAGAGGCACAGCACAACCGTGTACTCATATATAGAAAATGCATCCATGATTTGCAAAAAAAAAAGATAAAACATTTACAAAAGTCTCTACTGTTTTCCACTTTCACCAGTAAATGTACCCATAGTTTCCTGGTTCCCAAGATACCATGAGATTTCCTCAACACAACCACTGTTTTCCCAAACCTGAGTCAAAGAACTGACATTTTGTCACATGTTGATATAAACTGTTATAATCACAGGAGGTCAACAGATTCTATTTTTTAACTGAATTTCAAGATGAGCTGGATAATTTTATGGCCAGCAATAAAACTAATAATTAAGAAGGTTAAGTGAGAAAGCCTATTGGGTCTCCCGATTTAGAACTTTACTTGCTTCTGTGACATTTAGTAAGAGCTTCGCATCTTTAGATAGATGGCAGGAAAGGGCATTGTAGGTGATTTTTGTTTTTTAATAAACTATTTGTTTTTTAGTGAATTCAAATCAGCATCCAGTTATTAAGAACCTACTGTTCATAAAGCATCATTCTATTTCATGCTTTCATGGCATCAAGACATGTAAAAATTAGAGTTAGACATTATCTGATTGCAGAGGGGTGTGTATGAATACACAATGAATCCAGGGTTGCTCCTAGGCCTCCATAATCATAGTCTCCGTCAGAGTTTGAGTCAAGAGAAGGCCAGTAGTATTCTTCAGGACAAGTGTGAGGGAGATATTAGAACCAAGAGCTAGTTTTATTCAAATATTAATGACTTATCCAAGCTGAGAAGAAGTATTTCCAGTCATGTCACAACGTTCTCCTTGACAGTGAAGCCTATATAAGGGTCTAAACACCAGAGTTAGAGTGTGAGAAAGAGCAAAGCTGACCTTAACCTGGTATGAGTTTCTCATGAATGACAGCTCTGTATCTAAAACAGCAAATGTCCCACTAGCAAATTAAAAATAAATTCTATAATATGTTAAAGACAAGCCCATCTGTTAAATCACTATTGTTTTTGAAATAATTTACTTTTGCACTCAGGAGGACCAACAATCTCAGGTGGGAATATTTCTGACTAGAAATATCAGTGTGGAGAAGCAAAGTGATATCAGGAAACAGGTCCTTTGAAGGAGAGGACAAGAATGTGCAGACAACATTGAATTGCATATATTAAAGGGGAATGTTGAGAGTCAGAAACACTACTCTAGATACCAGGCACTCACTGATTCCAAGGCAACAGAAGATGGTGAGTTGTTTCACTTTATCAGTGGGCAGAAAGCAGATAATAGTAAAAATGCCTTGGCAGATTGCACTGTGAGACTAGAGAGTCTGCAAGGGTGAGGAAGTGGCTTCTGTGCGGCCAGCATAGCCTATGTTTCACCATAAACAAATTCTCATATGAAGCAGAACAAAACTGCTGCTATATAACATTGGAGGATTGAATGGGATGTGGGATGTCAAAAACATAAGCTCTTGATTCTGAATGGAGAGCAGGGGAAAACATTTCAGGTAAATTGTCCTTTAGTAGAGATTTAGAGGATAAGTAGGAATACAATACAAATAGGAGACATTAGTGTGTTGGGTTTCCAGTTTACGTAAATAACATAAACCACAAAAGAAAATAGGTACCTGCTCCTGTTGTCCAGCAAAGGATGGCTTTTACAATGAAACTGGACTATAGCCTCTTTGTTGGAAGATGAGACTGGAACCTAATATTACATTTGTAATTTCTTCAGTAGACAATGGGGCATTTTTAAATAAAGATAGCGTGATATTAGGGGCATCATTCTATAAGCTCTACAGGTTATATCGAGAATCCAAAAATATACCACCATCCTTGCCTACAAAGACATCTCTTCTAACTTTGCTTAACAAGATCGAGGCATTCATTATGTGCCCTAGGATCATTGTAGTGGTTGAATATGATTTGCCCAGGGAGTAGCACTAATTGGAGGTGTGGCCTTATTGGAGAGGTGTGGCATTGTTGGAGGAAGTGTCTTAATGTTGGGGTGGGCTTCGAGAGCTCCTCCTAGTAGTTGGAGGATGCCAGTCTGCTCTTGTTTGCCTTCTGAACAAGATGTAGAACTCTCAGCTCCTTCAGCTCCATGCTGGCCTAGATGCTTGCATGCTCCTGCCTTGATGATAATGTACTGAACCTCTGAACATGCAAGCCACGCCCAATTAACTGTTGTCCTCATAAGAGTTGCCTTGGTCATAGTATCTCTTGACAACAGTAAATCCCTAACGAAGACAGTTACACAATCAATTTATTCAAGGAAGCCTTCCCATTCCTCTGACATGTAGTATAGCTAAATAGTAGTTATCAATGCATTGTCAGAATTTTCATTAAAGAATAGCTATGAATGTGGCCTAACATAAACTTGTACATCAATGTAAAACATTGCACACTTTTTGCTACAATTATTATTTAATTTATTTATTTATTGTAATTTTGTAGCTCAGTTCTTGAGCATGGTGGACACCGTAAGTGTTCAAGCTACAATGACAAAAGGATGGAAATCCCTGAATTAGACCCTCAAGTCCATTTGACAATTCATCCATTTCCTGCCCTATTCTCCATTTCCTTCCTTAGGCATCACCTCTACTGGATACTTCATCTAGATTCATTAGAAAAGTAAAAGAATAAATGTCTTGAGTCTTTTGAAAATTAATTAGTTATCCTGAGTTTTAGAAGAATAAAGGCAACAAGAACAGAAATATGAGGAAGAGTTAAGAAACAAATATTCAGAGGGAAGAAGGTGAACTTCAGAGAAGGATGGAAGGAGCCTGCTAAGATAGAGTTCTTTATTCAATCATTAGTACATCTTGGCTTCCTCTCATATACAGTCTCTTCCCTTTATAAGAAGTTTTGAGTGAAGTGTTTATAAACTTCTTATTCTTCAAATTTGTCACAATCCACACGCCCCCATGCATACATATGCACTCATGCCCAGGTTGATTTCAAGGATAGAAAGGTACAAGAGGTCTTGGTACTAAGTAATAGGGACTCATACTCTTCTTAGTAATGTTTTTAATGTCTTAGAATTCTGATATAAAAAAAGCAAATAAAAAATAACTGGAATTAAACTATCAAATATAGTTGACAGCCACAAAAGCTTGTCACTGGATATTTCCATATTTAAGTCTCTGGATTTAAGATCTAATTTTTTAAAGGAAATATTTGATTGAATAATTTCCTAAAACAAAATTACCCAACACTTTGACAATCCTCAGTGATGGCAATACAGTGATAGAGTTCTACTCCATTCAACAAGAATTTAACAGATCTGTACCCTGGTAATGGACCTGGGTATGAGGCTTTGTTTAGAAATTGTATCTTAACCATGAAGATAGTTGTTTTGGACAACATATTAAATAGATTATTACATGGTATGTCTATTATAATGAAAATCCATTATTTCAAAGTAAAAAGGCAAAGTTCTAAGTCTAAGTTTTTAACAAGTTTGTTCTCAGGAACAAAAAGAAAAATAAAAACATCTGTCCAATTCAGTAGCCAGCTATTAGAATGAGGAAAAACTTGCATACTTGTGATTCAAAAGTTGAAATAATTAAATTCTTAATTTAGAATAGAATTATTATAACTGGTTATATTTTCCTACACATTAATCTGACAGAATTTTGTATTTGGAAGATTTTGTCTTGTGTACCCATGCATTTGGCAATTGAGCCATTGAATATGCACCTGCTTCTCAGATTGGCAAGGCAACAATTTACTGTGAAGAATCAGTCATTTTGAATGACTAATTGGTTACAGGTGCAATGAATTACCCATCTGTCTTAGAGACCAACTCCCCTAGGAGGAAAGGAAAAATCCCCTTTCTCTTATCACTTAGGGAGTACATTAACACAGGCATTCAGTACTACATGATACTTACCTGGAATTAGTAACTTTGCTGGGTAGGTAAGAAAAAAATAAAGCTTGTTAGATAGAAAAATATTTTACTTCACACTAGTTGTTATTATTACCTTTTTAAAGAGCAATTTCTTGATTAATTGCTCTTTGAATTCATGGAATTTTATGAATCTCTCAAAGTGAAGATGGGGGGGGGACTAACCAAACGAAAAAAGCAAAACAAAACAAACAACAACAACAAACAACCCACAAAACAACCAAAAAAACTAAACAACAAAGTGATAGAACAATGAACAACAGCAATAATACAAATCAGAATGTGTCAGAAGAGTATTATGAACCCACACCAGGTTGGCATTAGAATTCATTTTTACTTTAGGTGTAGGTTTTATTTTCTAGATTTTTTTTCAGTCTAACTTTCACATTTTTCTGAAAGATTCTGATCTCAATCATTAAGTCATAATACTTCTTTAACCAGATATTCTTGTTGTCTAGCTGATATGAATCATTTTTTCTAAATGGGAAGCAGCATTTTTTGGTCTTTGTTGGTCACTGTTCCTTGGCTCCTGGAAGCTACAGTGAAGCTCTTGTTGACTAGGAAATGAGATGGCAGTAGGTGTTGACTGACAGTGGCAAACGCTTTTAGGCTTACTTGATCCCTTTGCCTTTGTAGATTTTTGTCTTCTTCCAAATACTTTTCTGCTTTCTGCTTTCTGCTTCCTCATACTTCAATAAATTTATGTTTCATATATTATACCTTATCTAATTTTAATAAATTTTGAATATGCAGAAATTCCGATTAAAACCTGTTTTCATTTTCCAGTGCAGGTCTTGTATCTTCACCTGTGTGAGAAGCAAGCACCTTGTTCAGAGGCAAACAGGAGAAGACTGGCTTCCAGGCATCTAGGACAAGGGTCTTAAAGCCCATGCCCACAGTGACACACTTCCTCTAACAAGGCCACACCTACTCCAACAAAGCCATTCCTCCTAATAGTGCTACTCCCTGGGCCAAGCATATTCAAATCACCACACCGAGAATAGTTTAAATTGGTTGATATCTTTACATACAATTTCTCATTCTGTAAATGTTCTCCATGTCTTTATAAAATATCCTCTAGTACAAACATTTTTTGAATGATTCTTTTTTATGTATCCTGAAAAGGATTAGGTCATGTTTCTAAATCTCCCTCTTTTTTAAGTTGATATGATTTTATATATAATTTCCATTCATCAAAATGGGATGATATGAAAAGATTTTGAATGAAATTTCCTTTATCCAAATGATTAATTCTATTTTTACATGAGGAAGCTAAATTTCAGAATTTTATTATCTTTCTCAAATACATATTAAATTTCTTCACAATAGGTATTTGTATAACCAAAATGCTTCTTATAAACTCACAAATTACTTTTTTAAAAAATTTATTTTTTCCTTAATAACTTCATGTACAAATAAAATACCATTAGATCGTATGTTCAAACTATCACCGACCTGTGGTAGTGTCAAACTTAGAAGCTATCTGAGAAGTTCTCCTACAGACTATGTATGTATATATACATACATATGTATGTGCATATATATATATATGTATAAAATGATGCATTATGTATTATGTATTTGGTGTGTTGAGACAGGTTTTCCCTGAGTATACAGCCTTGGCTGCCCTGGGACTCCTTTGGTAGATCAGGCTGGCCTAGAACTCACAGTGATCTCCGCCCCCACCCCCAACTCTTCCTCCCAAAGTACTGTGACTAAAGACATGTGCTACCATGTGCAGCTGCCAAACTATGTTTTTTGGTTTTGTTTGTTTGTTTGCTTTGTTTTGTTTTTTTGTTTGTTTTTTAATTGTCTTTATTGCAGAAAGACTCCTTCAAATGAAAATGTAAGACACTAGAAAATTAAAACAGCACTGATGTGAGAATTCAGGGTCAAAGTGCTCATACACATCTTTTATGACTTTCATGACTCTTGTGCCTTGGACAATCTTGCATTTGTCTTCTGAGTATAGAAGCTGCTAGTCTTTCACAATCACATTTTTTTTCTACAAGGGAGTGGTGTATAGAGAAATTATTCGACTTATAGAAAGTGCAGGTAATAGAACCAGAAGAAAAATCTTAATCATCCATATGGTTTATTTGTGTTGATTACTTATCTATTGGTGTGTGTGTGTGTGTGTGTGTGTTGGGGGAAAGTTCCCATCAGTGTTTTCTTTTAATGGTTTACATGTGAACGCCAAAGGACAACATTTAGGAATCTGTTCTTGCTATCTACATTGTTGACATAGAATCGCATTTGTTGCTTCTGATCCTTTACTCCAGGCTTGTTGATTTGCAAACTTCTGGCTGAGTCTTCTGTCTCTGGCCTTCCATCTCCCAGCGAGAGTGCTGAGATTACACTACATCCTGCTTTTTTGTGTAGGTTCAGAGGATTTAACTCCAGTCTTCAGGGTAGCAAAGCTAGCCCCTTAACCAACTGAACTTACATTGTTTTAAAATCGGTTAAAAGTTCCCAGACCGTTACTCTTTAATTTAACCTAACCTGTGTAGATGCAGATACTCTGTCAGCACCTTCTTAGCTGTCCAGTTCTTTGATCTCATGATAAATTCAAATCTCAAAGCAAGACTTTCAGTCTCTGAGACAGTTGATTATACCAAATGTTTAGCACAGAGTCACTAGCTGGCTCCGGGCTATTGATGATTTCATTAAACCTTCCCCAATCTATTTATTTGCACAATTTCAAATGGGAAAAATGCGTTGGAATGAAACATCTCATTTTCTTTACTGTCCCAAGGCAAAACGAGGCAACGATGCATATCCCCAATTTAGACTAAATGAAACTAGCCACATTTCAAATAGAGAAGTCACACTGTGAGTTTAAAACCACATTAACCTAAAGGAGGCATTTTCTCCCTGTCTGTGAACAGCTTCAATTGATGATGCTGTGGTCTGTGTATATGAAACAAAGTTTGTAAAGCAACTTTCAAGCTCCCAAATAACTCCAACACCAGCTTACTGCTCTTTCTAGCATGCTAGCGTTTGTCTCTGTAGCAAGTACATAGTGGCAAACAAATAAAATGTGTCTTATTGAATTACCTTGATTGCTATATTGATCAGTTTCTTGTGCTTTTATTCTTAAGAACAGCAGCAAAACAAAGCAGGCAAGCAAGATTTCACTTAGCAGATAGGAAAAAAATGGATGCTCGGTCTGAGAAGGTATTTGTCCTGTTAAGAAACAGCTAAGAAAATTTTTAGTTTAAAAGGATACATTTCTTTTGTAATAGGGGCAAAGCCAATTAATCACAAATAAATTGGAATTCATTTTGTTGAAATCACAGGGCATGGTGACTGAACGGGTGGGACACATGGTTTAAAGCGTGTTTAAAGCATTGGACCCTTTTTTAATTTGCTGTGCTCTATATAGTTACAGGTATTACATTCTTAATAACTGATCAACATTTTAAAAATAAGTTTCACAAGAAAAGTAATTAAATTTTATAATTGAGTTTTAGAGAGTGTGTTTCTACAGAAGTTCAGATACTGAGTCTCCATTTTACAATTGTCATCTGCTAAAGTTCTTTTTCCCTTGCTTCTGTACCCTATCAGGCACTCAGTTTTCCAAATTGCCTTTAGCTTTTTGAGGCTCATTCTCAATCTTAAGTGTGTGTGTGTGTGTGTGTGTGTGTGTGTGTGTGTGTGTGTGTGTGTGATGGCCTGGGTGCAGGTGTAGTTTGATGTACATTCATGTGAATAAAGCAAGTCAAAGTTAAGATGTTTCCTTCCCATTGTTGTTGTTTAGAAGGACCTGGAACTCCATCAACTCCGTAAGGCTTTGTGGCCACTGACTTCCAATCTACCGTCCTCTACCATCCTTCTCGCACTGGCATTACAAACACATGCTCTTTCACTTGACTTTTATGTGGCTGCTGGGATCGATATGCAGGTCCTCATGTTTATATGACAGGCACTTTATCAGCTGAGCCAACTCCCCAGCTAAGGTTGGTTCCTTATTCTCTATGTCTGCTTAAGAATTTAGATTAAAAACCTTCTCTTATTTATTAGTATTATGTAAAATAATACCAAGATTGTGTTCCTATAATGTTATGTTCATAGTTAATGGCATTCTCTTTCATAAACACTCATTGGAAATATTTGTGCTCTGAAACATTTTATGAATTTTTAAGCATAAATCATTTGTGCTGCTATGCTTCATGAGTGAACCATATGTTGAATTTTAATGGTGCTTAAATTTAGAAATCAAATGATTTAATACAAAACTATGATGTAGCTAATGAACTGTATCTATAAGACATAAGATTGCCATGTAAGATTAAGTCACATGTTTTGTCTTTCTATTATCTATTTATCTATATCTACCTGTACTGTATCTATCTGTATATTGTACCTATCAATAAAATTGTTTAACTATCTAGCATATTGTATATGATGATAATCATGTAGACAATATAGAGAATGAAGTTTATAAGCCAAGTGTTCTAATTTCTGGTCATCTTTGATAGGAAACAGAAGAATCTAATCTCTGGTCATCTTTGATAGGAAACAGAAGAAAAAAAATATATATATATATATCTTGAATATACCCTTGACTTCAAGAATCAGAGAGTCTGGTAACAGTTCAAAACTTGTCTTCCAATGAGTTGCCCTCTCCTTACTGGACCCCTGGGAGCTCCCCGAGACTAAGCTACCAACCAAAGAGCATACAGGGCTGGTATATATCAGAGGGCTGCTTTGTCTGGTATCAGTAGAAGATGCATCTAATCCTGCAGAGACTAGATGCCTCAGGGAGGGCTGGGGACGCACAGGGGGTAAGCACCCTCTCACAGTCAAAAAGAAGGAGGGATGGGTTGAAGAACGCCACAAGAGGGAACTGGGGGGGGGCTACATTTGGGATGTAGATAAATAAAATACTTAATTAATCAAAAATATTGGGGGGCAGCAACAGAGGATGGTGAGATGGCTCAGAGGTTAAGAGCACTGTCTATTCATCCAGAAATCCTTAGTTCAATTCCCAGCAACCACATGGTGACTCATAACCATCTGTAATGAGATCTGTTCCCCTCTTCTGGCCTACAGTAATATATACAGGCAGAACATTATACATATTAAATAAATCTTTCATTATGTATGTTTTGAATGAAATTTTCTTATGACTTGAAACAGACTTTCTGCGAGAAGGGAAGGTCTATGCTACCTTTGTTTACATTACATGACGCTCACATCATTTCTTCTTCAAAAACCATCTTTGATTATAATGTTTTTCTATAAGCCTGTAAGGCTTAAAGGGAGATAACAGAAAACTGTATCCCTCCCACTTGCACATTTATGTCTATAATAGACTTTTATTACCCTTGGAAACATTTCCTGCAGAGAGAACATATAGAAACCTCAAGACAGATAATGGAAAACTGACTGTCCCCTTGATGACATATGTAAGATATTAAATAACCAACCTAAGATATGCCTCACATTATCATTTTTATATGAATTTAGACTGCACATAAATTTTCTATTTTCACTTATTTTTATATTGGTTTACTTTTTCTCAAAGTATGTATTTTAAAGTATATATAAAGATATGTATCTTTCTATGTTTTTTAAAATACATAGTTTATGTGAGATAGTTTAAAATAATATACTTTCAATATAGTGATGTATTTAAGTATCATGCATATATACATATTTACTTTTGATAATCATAGACATTTAATTAAAATGCAAGTAAAGTAAAAAAAATCCATAAAATTGTACAAATAAAGCTTGAAATGTCTTCCTGACTTTAAAAAAGGGACATATGCCTAGATACATCAATAGATAGATAGGTTGGTATTAGATAGATAGATGATGGATGGTAGGTAGATGATTGATAGGCAGATAGATTTTAAGCTCTTGTATATCATTTCAAATGTTTATTTTCTTTTTGTCTTGTGAAAACAGAAAATGCTTCTTTATATGTCATGCCATAACTCAACTTCCCACTCCCCTTATTTTTCAACATGTAATTGATTCACAGATAACTCTCTCATTAAGGTAGTTTACATCTTTAAATTTCATGGCTATGGATATGCAATAGGTTTCCACCATGTGGCTGCTTTGGAGAGTTCTAGCAGTTGATATTGCTGTTATTACCCAGCCCATAATGAACTATCCTTCTTAAAATAATAATGGTAAGAAGAATTGGATAAACATTATGTGGTATGCATAGAACATCCTGTATATATGGTCCTCACAACTTTTTGGGGGATTTATAGCTACACTTACACAAATATGTCTATATGATTTTCCTATTGAGTCTACTTTTCTGAAAATGTCCAATGTAGTTTTAATAGAGGTAGTAACAAAAAACATGCCTGATTGAGGCAAGGTAAACACATTCTCAAGTATATGTTTTTCTGTCTTGAAACATGAATTCACCATTAATTATTGGTTCAAAAACTCATATACATACTGGCTACTTGTTATTAACTCAGTTATATCTTTTTAAACAGGAGAAATATTAGTGTGTCCTGTTAAAGTCATGTTGACTCAGAAACTAACAATTCTTAAGTATATATTTTGTATTGTTTCTGTTCTTAGCCCACCTCAGACCCAACCTAGCTGAGAGAGAAAGACTCACTATCCACAATAATGCACTAACAATCTTGGTAACGTGCTTTTCAAATGTCCTGCCTCAGTATTTAACACTCTTAAGTGATCCTTCGAACAAATAATGTATGTGGATGTACTGTACGTTCTTTATCTTTAAAATAAGCACATTGAGATTTAGAAATATTCCTTTTCTGGTGTAGAAGTGTCAGAGGATATAGGAAATAAAAAAGTAATGTTTTCTCTGGTTTCTTGTCCCGTGCTTTCCACTATATATTGATGTTCTTGTGAATGTGAGGAACTGTGGTAACTCACCCTGATGGTCATAAATTGCACAATATGTTGTTCTTGGAGGAGAGAAGATTGCAATACAGTTATCCTGGCTCTAGAAATAGGTTTAATAGCATCCATGTATGTATGCTGTGGGCTGATAACAGTGAGGGTTTTCAGATGGGTTGGACTAGATTTGCATCAACAGCATGCACAGGAGTGCATCTATAATGTGTTTGCCAGGCCTAAGAACCATCTGGCACTTAATAGTTCAGCCTAAGTATTTCCCCTGCTGATTTTCTCCAATCATGAAATATTTCTAGATAAACTTTCAAATAAGCCATAACTGGTACATTTCCATCGATAGCTTCCCAGGGAGCATGAGACAGAGGATAATTATGTCAAGGACAGGAAATCATAGACTTGCATAAATGATTTCTTATAAGCAAGTTTTACTCTTTTTTGAGAGAACACTAAATCATTAATATTATTTTTATAATTCTAAGATTTCTTAAATAGGTAAAATTTTAATTTTAGTTATTCACACAAAGTATATTTAAATAATTAAAAATATTTTATTTAGGTTCACTTATATTTTAATACATCAAATTAATCTTTTTACTGAACTTAGCTTTTTTATTCACTACCATTCCATTGTTTAACCATTGAGAAAGTAATATGTCATTCAAATTCAACTTCTAGCTATTACCTGAGTTAATCCTATAGATCTTTAATTGGAATTGAGTATAATTACAGGAAATCAAGAACAAAATACTCTCAGAAACTCAGAAAAAAATACTGAGTAGATTGCTGGACATGGAGTGAAACAAAACTCAGGCTGTATTCTTGTGAAAATATCAGTATTTTAGAAGAAAGGCAACAGACATCACGTGAATTAACATACAATTGACATTGTAAATAGTGTACAATGAAATGGTGGGAAATTTTTATGATAATAGGTAAAATGAAACCCTAAGTGTATTCTTGCTCATGAATCAGTAGCTGAAATCAAGATCATAAGAAGCAGAAAAGAGCAAGGGATACAGATAGTGCTTCTGCTTAATGACATCTCTAACAAAGGGGAACTCTACATGATCAAGGAACCGAAGAAATGAGGACTTGTCTATGTTGATTTTAGAGAGTAGAAATAAAGGCTTTTTCCCAAAAATTATTTAGTACTTTAATATGTGATTTGTACTTTCTCCCTTGTAATAGATTATTAGGATTTTACTGGGTTAGATTACAGTCTGGTGCAGTAAGCAACCATTAACTATATCGAAGGAGTATAATGTAATTGAACATGCATTTCTGAAATGCCTTCTCTGACTGCTCAGTGGAGAATAACGGCAGAGTGACTGTATTTAATAGTTCAGATGAAAGAGTGTTTAATGAGCCTGCTGGATGCAATGCATATTCTGCTGAAGTTCATTGGTGTAACAGCCACCTCACAAACCACAAGCATTTTTTTAGCATGCTCAGGGAAATGGAGAGGCTTGAGGACTTGATTGGAACACTAGGACTATAGCTATTCCATGTATGTCTTCTTTCTCCTGGGACTCACAACTTTTCAATGTGTTGTTCTTCTTAAGAAAAGTGACTGCAACTTCAAAAGTCTTTTTAATCATATAAGTACATTAAACTACATGTATCAATTTATTTTCCAATAGCTAGAGAAAAAAATCACATAACCATGCACATGAGAGAGAAAAATAAATTCTAGCTATTTGGATGAGTCATATAAGAAAACCATATTTTAAAGAAGATATATCAATAATTTTATAAGATAATGAATAAAGAATATGATATAATGCAATTATTAGAGTAAGTTGAAAGCATTGTGTATTATGGAAGTCGTATTGAATTGGATCAGGTAAAACATGAGGACATATATCCATTCCTATAATGATTAAGTAGTTTGCATACACAATTGGGTAAATACAAGTATCATTTATTTATAGAAGAATACCTAGATAAATTAAGATTAGGTAGGAGACTAGTTAAGGTTAGGAAATATCAAAATATTAATAAATAATCTAAAAATAAGAAAGGTGATATTCATGCTTTAAGTGAAAATTATATTGGAGTTGCTTGCATTTCAATTTTCCCTAATACTGTGAAAATGCTTAAGAGCCCAGAGTGAGAAGATAGCTAAGACTTGAAAATTGAGAAGTGGAATAACAGTCTGTAAAGAGAGAGAGAACATTGAGAAGGTGACATTAGTGGAGTAGAAAAACAACAGAGATGACAAGAGAGCTGAGGAGAATGAAGTGTTTAAGATGGAGATAACCATAAATAGTGATGGGTTTTGCTAAACTATTTCTTATAATAACAAGGGCTATGCTTAAACTAGCATCTGAGATTCTTGCTGACCATCAAGAATAGTTCTGTGTTACTAACACAGGAATTGAAGCATATGGTTGTGTTATTTGTGGACTGAAGAGAGTAAAAAACTGAACATCATCCAAGGCTGTCCTTTCAACAAAATCAGGGAAACAGAAGAAAATAACAGGAGAAATTGGAGGTGTTTTCAAGGCCAATTTTTATAAAGATTGGCCTCAGAAACCATGTTAAATAAGGAAAGTTAAAAGATGAATGGATGAATGGGAGGTGATGAGAAAGTATTGGAGTTCTCATATGGGAAGAAGGGCTGTCCTGAATGACTATGGTAGAGTGAGCTTTAAGGCTAAGAAGTGATGACAAGAGTGTAGTGTGTGTGTGTGTGTGTGTGTGTGTGAGAGAGAGAGAGGGGGGGGAGAGGGAGAGGGAGAGGGAGGGGGAGAGAGAGGGAGGGAGAGAGACAGACAGACAGACAGACAGAGACAGAGACAGAGACAAAGAGACAGAGAAACAGAGAGACATACAGAGATAGACAGAGACAGAGACAAGGAGACAGAGCTAGGGAGACAGGGTAAAAGACAGAGACAGGGAGACATGGAGACAGACAGAGCAGAGAGACAGAGACAGAGAGAGAGGGAGAAACTGTGTAGGTGTTAACATTTCTGGTGATGATATTAGATAGCTGAGGTAGATTTAAAAGGTTTCTGAAGAAGAAAGTCTATGTAAATGTTCTCTCACCTATTAAGATCCTTTGGCATATGAAGATGTGAAGATGGTATCATGTGATGAATAAAAACAAAAGTGTGTTTTCAAGATTTTATCTGACAGAAAGAAAGAAAAAAGAAAGGAAGGAAGGAAGGAAGGAAGGAAGGAAGGAAGGAAGGAAGGAAGGAAGGAAGGAAGGGGAAAACGGAAGACAGAGAAGTTGCAGGAAATCTGGAGCTAATATTTCAATGTTTTAGTTAGGCAAGAGGGCTAACCAAACATGTAAGAAAAGTTATCATGGAGGAAGATGAGCATGGACTTGTAGTAAGATGCCCTTAAGGCTAATAGGTGTCTGTTCCTTTTCCTCTTCTTCCTTCCCCATCTTCCTTTATTCCCACGGGAAAAATAAACTTGTGGAAGGAGCCAGTGGCAAATAAATCATGCCACCTCTCTGTTCACTGAGCATGTAATATGTGAGAGAATAAATGCTAAGTACCAACAAAATTCAGAGGAGCACATGCTTGGAATCCAGACAATCAAGACAAACTAGAGAGGTTCCAAGGAATCAATGAAGGTTTTTGGAAGACCCATGTTTGGATCAGATAAAAGGCTTTGTGAATCAATGTGGAAGCAAATTGTGATAAATGACTAGAGTCTTAGAGATTTAGTTCAGATTGATATAAAAAGAGATGAAACATCTCACTGTTTCATAATGTCTCCAATTTTTAAGATATATGAGGCAAAATTAGCATAATATCTCAGGATCCTTTTTATATTACTTAAATATGTATTGTCTTAGTAGATTGCTATAAATCAAGTGATAAAGCTGAATTTATTCTTCTTTCTGTAGCCCTCTCAATCTTCTATATGACAACTAATGCTGATAGCCATTATTAACTTATAAATTTATTTATATGTATGTACAACTTATACAGCTAATTATATGTAATTAATTACATATTGATATTGTTCTCAAATAAACATTTTTCCCTATTTGGTAATATGTCTTGTAACATTCAATTCCATAACAAACTCTATCTTGTAATTATTATGTTATGCCATATGTTTATACAAACTTAATTCAATGATTGGCTTAGTGGTGAACACAAGTGTATTTCTAAGATTATTTAATTTTAATTTATTAGTATCATTTCTATTTTTATAGACACTATTAACAATTTTACAAATGTTTTGCACATGAACTCCATATATTAGAGCTTTAATGACTGCATTTGATGACTTACTTGCAAAACTAAACATATTGATCCAAATAGAAGAATTTTTATTGTTGTACACATTGCTAAAGTACTTAAAGTTTAAAAGATGATTTGCCAAGACACATATGAGCACCATTTTTCTACTTCACTGACATGACCAACTGACATTATTATTAGTGTTAGTGTCAATCTGAAATCTGTATGCCTGCTTACTTATATTTATGTATTTATGCCTTTTTATATATGTGTGTATAAAATGTATATGATGTTCATGATGTATATGTATGTGCATGTATATGATGTATGTATATGTGTATAGTATATGCTGTATGTATACATATTCACACACACATACATGTATACTTATCTGATATTGCAGTTCCATTTTCAAACATTATACAATTGTTCCATGTATTTAGTTTACTAGATAATAAGGATGGATACACAGTAATAATGCTAACTTGGTGGGGTCTAATATGCTACAAAATTACTTTATTATTAATTAATGAATGTATTCATTCTTGCAATTGGAGTAAGAGATGATGCTAAGTAATACTGTCCATTAAACTCTAACAGAGGAAGTAGTGAAGAAAGCAATTGGATGTAGAGGAATCATGGACTGAAGGTAAAGTGGAATGGGGTATGCTTCTAACAAACAGGTCAGTTAAATAGGAAAGACTGTTGTCCTGAAAAACAAACTAGTGTATAGCCTGAGATGTATGGGATTCTAGAGGTCCTGAGTTCAATTTCACGCAACTACATGATGGTATACAACCATGTATAATGAGGTCTGGCCCTCTTCTGACACACAGAGTACACATGCATAAGATAAATACATATTTTTAAAAAAACAGAGAGAAAATGAAGTCTATCAAGAATGATTATGAATCATAAATTTAGCAAATTCCAACAAAGTCTAAAAAGCCAGCTTTATGCAGACTATTTACTAATAAAATATAATTAAAATTTGATATTAAAATAAATTTTGGTATTCACAAAATGATATAAACAGCTCACAAGGCACGAGAACAAGTCATATTGAAAAATAAAAAATATTAAACACTAAATACACAAAATGTTAGATCACATCTTACAGAAATTCGCTAACTCTTAAGATACAAAAATTAAGAAAAAAAATGACTGAAAAAAATGACTTCAGCAACCAGTTAAGAAGCTAAAAAGAAAAGTAATGCCCAGTTACATTTATAACAAGAAGAATAGAGCCAGTTTTACTTGATATAATTTTGTCATTATTAAAACCAGGATTTACCTGTGATTAGTCAGGGTAAACAGCTGAGGTTGAGCCTCTGTGCCCAAGTCAGTGCCGTGACCCATGTTGTTCTCTTCCCATATCCCCATGGACTATAGCATCCTTATCTGGACTGATAGAAAACACACATCTGCAAAATAGATGATTTCAGTAATGCCAGTGGGGGAAGACCCCGAGGTGAACTTAAGATGGTTTTTATCTCCTCTGAAGTCTAATATAAAGGCATGCTAGGTGCCATCCAGGACGGCGATTTTTATTTGCTTAGCAAAACTACTTCAAAGTCCTTGTACCAGCTTTTCATAGGGCACCCTGTACTGCCCATCTTTCGCCAGCCTTTTGACTGTGTGCTTTCAGCCGTTGCTAACTGCCTGAAATATTTATAGCTTTACAGTGGTGTTTTATGATGTATATGCTCCCACAGGCCTTGCTGAGGAGCGTGGCTTATGAATTTATTGAATTTCAAAACAGATTTATATATTTCCTTTTGGCTATGCTTTATTGGGTACTTACTCCTAAACCTACACTGAGAAGATGGTGCCCTGTCTGGAGGGGAACTTGCCAATCACTGCACCCTAATGAACAAAGTGAGAAAGAGCCAAGCATTTCAAACTGAATGGAAATTTATCTTCAGCTACTTGAGAAAAGGAATACTGAATGCTTTCATAAGAGTACAGTATGCTTGTAAATGAGACACTTGTAGTGTACTGCCACCTTGTTAACAGAGATGGTGATTCATGACCAACCACCAACACTCAGAGAAAGAACTTATGTTCTGGAAGATTATGCAAAATGCTGGACTGGCAATGGTAACAGGCTGTCTTAATATATGCTAGAAATTGAAGCAATGCAGAACATATTAAACAGGTTAAAATTTCCAGTTTAAAAAAATTAAAGATGCTCTTGTCTCCCCAACACACACTAAATTCTTGTGAGTATTAGTGTGTGTGAATATGTAGATATATACATATCTGTATGTTTATGTATTCATATACATTTTTATAAAAATAACAAGGAATAAACCATCATTATGAATAATAAAATCCCTCATGATAACACTTTTATACATCCCTTGAAATCTGAAAGTTATGTTTTCTTCTAAATCTTATAATATTAGAACGAAAAATGTACATTTAGTTACCTGATCCACTGTAGGTTAGTGTTTTTTTTAATTCCTCTATAGGATATACATGTTTCAGAAACTAGAAAATAGTTACATCCATTTGACCTGAGATCTTTAGAAATATATCTAAGTCTGACTCTTCCCACAGTCATCTAAGCCAGATACACTAAAATGGCAATAGCATAGTTACAGGGTTTTACTATACAGTTAGCCACAAAGCAAGGATGTTGGAGAAAGCACATTTCAAAATCCTTCTGCTTTATTTCAGACATCTCCTTACTGAAAAGAAAATTAGTGATTTTTCTCTTTGAATATTATTGTTTTACTTGTAGGACAAAAGCATACAGGAATCAGAATCTAGCATGTTATTGGAGCAGTAAGATTTTTATATGTCTCATTTCTGAGTAATAATGACCTATTTTCTAACAGATAAGGGAAAGAGAACTTATACCTCAAGAGAAATTTTTAAAGATTTAGAATTTTATAAATACATATATTTGCTTTTGATTTCTGTGAAAGTGCTCTAAGACTATGCATCAAATTAAAAATCTTTCTTTACAACCATATAACACAAAGATTTTTATCTAAAAAATTATCAGATATTTTCCCTTAATATGGATATTGCTTTCTCACAGTGATCATCTTCCAGGTTTATCAAAACAAGAAGACTCCACAGTTAAAGACACATCTGCCAAGCCTGACTGACAACTCCAGGAATATGTTGGAAAGAGAGGAACAGGGTTGATTTGATTTTCATTTCCTTGGTGATTAAGGATGTAGAGCATTTCTTTAGGTAATTATTGGCCATTCAGGATTCCTCTGTTGAGAATTCTCTATTTAGCTCTGTAACTTTGTACTCCATTTTTAAAATTGGGGTATTTGGTCTTTTAGATGTTAACTACTTGAATTCTTTATATATTTTGCATATTATCCATCTATAGGATGTAGGATTAGTGAAGATCTTTTTCCAATCTGTAGGTTGCAATTTTGTCCTACTGACAGTGTCCTTTGCCTTACACAAGCTTTTCAGTTCATGAAATCCCATTTGTCAATTGTTGATCTTAGAGCCTGAGCAATTGGTATTCTGTTCTTGAAATTTTCCCCTGTGCCAATATGTTCAAGGCTCTTCCCCACTATTAGATTCAATGTATCTGCTTTTATATTGAGGTCCTTGATCCACTTGGACTTGAGTTTTGTACAAGAAGATAAGAATGGATCAATTTGTGTTCTTCTACAAGCACACTGCCAGTTAGACCAACAACATTTGTTGAAGAAGCTTTCATTTTTAACTGTATGGTTTTTGGCCTCTTTGTCAAAGATCAAGTGTCAGTAGGTGTGTGGGTTCATTTCTGGTTCTTCAGTTCCATGCCTTTGAATGAGCTTCTGTCTCTGTACTAATACCATGAATTTTTTAATCCCTATTTCTCTGTAGTAAAGCTTGAGGTCAGAGATGGTAGTTCCCCTTATGAAGTTAGTGATCATTCTTTCCATGTCTGTGAAGAATTGTGTTGAAATTTTGATGGAGATTGCATTGAATCTGTAGATAGGTTTTTGGTAAAAAAGGCCATTTTCACTATGTTAATCCTACCAATTCATGAGCCTGGGACATCTTTCCAGCTTCCTGATCTCTTCCTTGATTTTTTTCTTCTGGATCTTGAAGTTCTTGTCATACAGATTTTCACATGCTTGGTTAGAGTTACAACAAGATATTTTGTATTATTTGTGGCTATTGCGAAGGGTATTGTTCCCTAATTTCTTTCTTAGCCTATTTATCATTTCTATAAAGGAAGGTTACTGATTTGTTAGAGTTCATTTTATATCCAGTCACTTTTATGGATATAAAATCAGCTATAGGAGTTCTCTGGCCAAATTTTTGGGATTGGTTTTGTGTACTATCATATCATCTACAAATATCATATCATCCAACTTGACTTCTTCCTTTCCAATTTGTATTCCCTTGATCACACCTTGTTGTCTAATTGCTCTAGCTAGAACTTCAAGTACTATATTGAATGGTTAAAGAGCAAGTGTGCAGCCCTGTCGTGTTCCTGATTTCAGTGGAATCAATTCAAGTTTCTCATCATTTAATTTGATGTTGGCTGTTACTTTGCTGTATATTGTTTTTATTATGTTTGGGTATGTATTTTGAATTCTTGATCTCTCCAATACTGTTAACATGAAGGTATGTTGTGTTTTGTCAGATTTTTTCAGCACCTAATGAGATGATCATGTGTTGTTTTTCTTTGAATTTGTTGATATAATGTATTATGTTTATGGAAATTCATATATTGGACCATCCCTGCATACCTGAAATGAAGCCTACTTGATCATGGTGAATGATAGTTTTATGTGTTCTTGCAGTGACAAACTCTTTAGTTGAGACTGTAGGCACACTCAACATCTATGCCCCAAATGCAAGGACAACCACATTCATAAAAGGAAATTTACTTAACCTCAAAAACCACATTGAACCTCACACAATTAAAGCAGAAGGATTCAACACCCACTCTCACCAATGGAACTGTAGGTCTACAGATATCTACAGAATATTTCTACTCAGAACAAAGCAAGGTACCTTCTTTTGCATCCATATTCATAACCATTCTGAAGTTCTCTTTTTTGTTGGATCTTTGTGTAGTTTAGGTATAAGAATAGCTGGAGCTTCTCAGAATGAATTAAATAGTGTTTGTTCTGTTTCTATTTTCTGGAATAATTTGAAGAGTATTGGTATTAGCTCTTCTTTTTTTTCTCACAGATTTTATTACTTATATATATATTTTTTTACTTATGTATTTGTATTTTTTTATTGGATGTTTTATTTACATTTCCTATGTTGTCCCCTTACCCCATCCCCCACCCACCCCGGAACCCCCAATCCCCTCACCCCTCCTCCTTCTTCTCTGTGGATGTAACCTCTATCTACTCCCCCCCCACTCCCACCTCCCCACCCTCAAAATTCCCACCCCCTGGGGCATCCAGCCTTCATGAGGTCAAGGTTCTTTTCTTCCACCTATGCCCAGCAGGGCCCTCCACTCTTACATATTCAGTTGAAGCCCCGGGTCCCCCCCCCCCCCAAGTGCTCCCAGGCTGGTGGTTTAGACCCTGGGAGCTGTGGTTGGTTGGTATTATTGTTCTCCGCATGGTGCCGCAAATCCTTTCAGCTCCTTCAGTCTTCACTCTAACTCCTCCATTGGGAACTCCATGATCAGTTCAATGGCTAGTTGTGAGCATCTGCCTCTGAATATGTCAGACTCTTGAAGACCTCTGAGGAGACATCCATATCAGGCTCTTATCAGCATGCACTTCCTGACTTCCACATCAGCATCTACCTTTGGTGACTGCACATGGGATAGATACTCAGGTGGAGTGGTCTTCAGACGGCCCCTCCTTCAGTTTCTGTCCCTCACTTTGTCTCCATATTTGCTCTCTTGAGTATTTTGTTGCTCCTTCTAAGAAGGACCAAATCACCCCCACTTCTTTATGAGCTTCATGTGGCCTGTGAGTTGCATCTTGGGCATTTCAAGATTCTGGGATAATATCCAATAATCAGTGAGTGAATACCATGTGTGTTCTTTTGTGATTGGCTTACCTCACTCAGGATGATAATTTCTAGTTCCATCCATTTACCTAGGAACCTCTCGAATTCATTGTTTTTAATAGCTGAGTAATACTCCATTGTGTAAATATACCACATTTTTTTAATCCATTCCTCACTTGAAGGACATCTGGGTACTTTCCAGCTCCTGGCTATTATAAATAAGGCTGCTATGAACATAGTTGAGCATATGTCCTTATTATATGTTCGAGCATCTTCTGGGTATATGCCTAGGAGTGGTATAGCTGGATCCTCGGGAAATGCTATGTCCAATTTTCTGAGGAACCGCCACACTGATTTCCAAAGTGGTTGTACCATCTTGCAGTCCCACCAACAATGGAGGAGTGTTCCTCTTTCTCCACACCCTCGCCAGCATCTACTATCACCTGAGTTCTTAATCTTAGCCATTCTGACTGGTGTGAGATGGAATCTCAGGGTTGTTTTGATTTGCATTTCCCTGACGACTAAGGATGCCGAGCATTTCTTTAGGTGCTTCTCGGCCATTCGAGTTTCTTCTGTTGAAAATTCTTTGTTAAGCTCTATACCCCATTTTTTAATAGGGTAATTTGGTTGTCTGGTGTCTACTTTCTTGAGTTCTTTGTATATATTGGATATTAGCCCTCTATCAAATGAAGGATTGGTAAAGATCTTTTCCCAATTTGTTGGTTGTCGTTTTGTCCTATTGACAGTGTCCTTTGCCTTACAGAAACTTTGCAATTTTATGAAGTCCCATTTGTCAATTCTTGATCTTAGAGCATATGCCATTGGAGTTCTGTTCACGAACTTTTCCCCTGTGCCCAAGTATTCGAGGCTTTTCCCCACCTTCTCTTCTATTAGTTTCAGTGTATCTGGTTTTATGTGGAGGTCCTTTATCCACTTAGATTTGAGCTTTGTACAAGGGGATAAGAATGGATCAATTTTCATTCTTCTACATGTTGTCCTCCAGTTGAACCAGCACCATTTGTTGAAAATGCTGTCCTTTTTCCACTGGACAGTTTTAGCTCCTTTGTCAAAGATCAAGTGACCATAGGAGTGTGTGTTCATTTCTGGGTCTTCTATTCTATTCCATTGATCTTCCTGCCTGTCTCTGTACCAATACCAGGTAGTTTTTATCACTATTGCTCTGTAGTACAGCTTGAGGTCAGGGATGGTGATTCCTCCCGAAGTTCTTTTATTGTTGAGAATAGTTTTCGCTATCCTGGGTTTCTTGCTATTCCATATGAATTTGAGAATTTCCTTTTCTAACTCTGTGAAGAATTGAGTTGGGATTTTAATGGGGATTGCACTGAATCTGTAGATTGCTTTTGGCAAGATGGCCATTTTTATTATATTAATCCTGCCAATCCATGAGCATGGGAGATCTTTCCATCTTCTGAGATCTTCTTCAATTTCTTTCTTCAGAGACTTGAAGTTCTTGTCATACAGGTCTTTCACTTGCTTGGTTAGATTCACACCAAGGTATTTCATATTATTTGCAACTATTGTGAAGGGTGTCATTTCCCTAATTTCTTTTTCAGTCTGTTTATCTTTCATGTAGAGGAAGGCTACTGATTTGTTTGAGTTGATTTTATAACCAGCCACTTTGCTGAAGTTGTTTATCAGGTTTAGGAGTTCTCTGGTGGAAGTTTGGGGGTCACTTAAGTATACTATCATATCATCTATAAATAGGGATATTTTGACTTCTTCCTTTCCTATTTGTATCCCTTTGACTTCTTTTTGTTGTCTAATTGCTCTGGCTAGGACTTCCAGTACTATATTGAATAGGTAGGGGGAGAGTGGGCAGCCTTGTCTAGTCCCTGATCTTAGTGGGATTGCTTCAAGTTTCTCTCCATTTAGCTTGATGTTGGCTACTGGTTTGCTGTAAATTGCTTTTACTATGTTTAGGTATGGGCCTTGAATTCCTGATCTTTCCAAGACTTTTACCATGAAGGGATGTTGAATTTTGTCAAATGCTTTCTCAGCATCTAGTGAGATAATCATGTGGTTTTTTTCTTTAAGTTTGTTTATATAGTGGATTACATTAATGGATTTCCGAATATTGAACCATCCCTGCATTCCTGGGATAAAACCTACTTGATCATGATGGATGATTGTTTTGATGTGGTCTTGGATTCGGTTTGCTAGAATTTTATTGAGTATTTTTGCATCGATGTTCATAAGGGAGATTGGTCTGAAGTTCTCTTTCTTTGTCGGGTCCTTGTGGGGTTTGGGTATGAGTGTAATTGTAGCTTCATAGAACGAATTGGGTAGTGTTCGTTCTGTCTCTATTTTGTGGAATAGTTTGAAGAGAATTGGTATTAGGTCTTCCTTGAAGGTCTGATAAAATTCAGCACTAAAACCATCTGGTCCTGGGCTTTTTTTAGTGGGGAGACTTTTAATGACTGCTGCTATTTCCTGAGGGGTTATGGGACTATTTAGATGGTTTATCTGCTCCTGGTTTAACTTCGGTACCTGGTATCTGTCTAGGAAATTGTCCATTTCATCCAGGTTTTCCAGTTTTGTTGAGTATAGGCCTTTGTAGTAGGATCTGATGATTTTTTAAATTTCTTCAGTTTCTGTTGTTATGTCTCCCTTTTCAGTTCTGATTTTATTAATTTGGATACTGTCTCTGTGCCCTCTGGTTAATCTGGCTAACGGTTTATCTATCTTGTTGATTTTCTCAAAGAACCAACTCCTGGTTTTATTGATATTTTGTATTGTTCTTTCTGTTTCTATTTGGTTGATTTCAGCCCTGAGTTTGATTATTTCCTGCCTTCTACTCCTCCTGGGTGTATTTGCTTCTTTTTGTTCTAGAGCTTTTAGTTGTGCAGTCAACTTGTTAGTGTGTGCTCTTTCTAGTTTCTTTTTGTAGGCACTTAGAGCTATGAGTTTTCCTCTTAGCACTGCCTTCATGGAGTCCCACAAGTTTTGGTATGATGTGTCCTCATTTTCATTGAATTCTAAAAAGTCTTTAATTTCTTTCTTTATTTCTTCCTTGAGCAAGTCATCATTGAGTAGAGAGTTGTTCAGTTTCCATGTGCAAATGGGTTTTCCATTGGTTTTGTCATTATTAAAGACCAGTCTTAGTCCGTGGTGATCTGATAAGATGCAAGGGATTATTTCAATCTTTTTGTATCTGTAGAGGCTTGTTTTGTGACCAATTATATGGTCTATTTTGGAGAAGGTACCATGAGGTACTGAGAAAAAAGGTATATTCTTTTGTTTTAGGATGAAATGTTCTATAGATGTCTGTTAAGTCCATTTGGTTCATAACTTCTGTTAATGTCAAAGTGTCTCGGTTTAGTTTCTGTTTCCATGATCTGTCCATTGCTGAGAGTGGGGTGTTGAAATCCCCCACTATTATTGTGTGAGGTGTAATGTGTGTTTTGAGCTTTAGTAAAGTTTCTTTTATGTATGTAGGTGCCCTTGCATTTGGGGCATAGATGTTCAGAATTGAGAGTTCACCTTGGTAGATTTTTCCTTTGATGTGTATGAAGTGTCCTTCCTTATCTTTTTTGATTAATTTTGGATGGAAGTCGATTTTATTTGATATTAGAATGGCTACTCCAGCTTGTTTCTTGGGACCATTGGCTTGGAAAATTGTTTTCCACCCTTTTATTCTGAGGTAGTGTCTGTCTTTGTCACTGAGGTGCGTTTCTTGTATGCAGCAAAATTCTGGGTCTTGTTTGTGTATCCAGTCTGCTAGTCTGCGTCTTTTTTTTGGGGAATTGAGACCATTGATGTTAAGAGATATTAAGGAAAAATGATTGTGGCTTCCTGTTATTTTTGTTATTAGAGGTAAAGTTATGTTTGTATAGTTATCTTCTTTTGGGGTTGTTGGAAGATTACTTCCTTGCTTTTTCTACGTGGTAGTTTCCCTCCTTGTGTTGGCGTTTTTCATCCATTATCCTTTGAAGTGCTGGGTTTGTGGGAAGATATTGTGCAAATTTGGTTTTGTCATGGAATATCTTGGTTTCACCATCTATAGTGATTGAGATTTTTTCTGGGTATAGTAATCTGGGCTGGCAATTGTGTTCTCTTAGGGTCTGTATGATGTCCGTCCAGGCTCATCTGGCTTTCATAGTCTCTGGTGAGAAGTCAGGTGTAATTCTTATAGGTCTGCCTTTATATGTTACTTGACCTTTTTCCCTTACTGCTTTTAGTATTTTTTCTTTGTTTTGTGCATCTGATGTTTTGATTATTATGTGACGGGAGGTATTTGTTTTCTGGTCTAGTCTATTTGGTGTTCTGTAGGCTTCTTGTATGTTTATGGGCATCTTGTTCTTTAGGTTAGGGAAATTCTCCTCAATGATTTTGTTGAAGATATTTACTGGCCCTTTAAGTTGGGAATCTTCATTCTCATCTATACCTATTATCCTTAGGTTTGGTCTTCTCATTGTGTCCTGGATTTCCTGGATGTTTTAAGTTAGGAGTTTTTTGCGTTTTTCATTTTCTTTGACAACTGTGTCAATATTTTCCACCGTATCTTCTGCATTTGAGATTCTCTCTTCTATCTCTTGTATTCGGTTGGTGATGCTTGCGTCTGTGACTCCTGATCTCTTTCTTAAGTTTTCTATCTCCATGGTTGTCTCCCTTTGAACTTTCTTTATTGTTTCTATTTCCAGTTTCAGATCCTGAATGTTTTTGTTTAATTCCTTCTTGTGTTTTCTTGCATTTCTTTAAGGGATTTCTGTGATTCCTCTTTAAGGGCTTCTATCTTTTTACTTGTACTCTCCTGTATTTCTTTAAGGGAGTTACTTAATTCCTTCTTATAATCCTCTATCATCATCATGAGAAGTGATTTTAATTCTGAATCCTGCTTTTCAGGTGTGATGGGGTATTCAGGGCTTGCTATATTGGGAGAACTGGGCACTGATGATGCCAAGAAACTTTGGTTTCTGTTGCTTATGTTCTTGCACTTGCCTTTCGCCATCTGGGTAACTCTAGTGGTACCTGCCCTCACTGTGTAAGATTGGAATCTGTATTTCCAGTTATCTTGCTTATTGCAGAGCTCCTCGGAGTCCAGAGGTCTCTGTGGTCTTATGCCCCTAATCTCCTGGGTGGAAGAACTCCTGGGACTCAGGCCACCTCTTGGGTCTAGAAATCCTTCTGCTCTGAGTGCAGTGGCTCCTCGGCTGCTCTGAGTGCAGTGGCTCCTAGATGACTCAGGATTCAGTTTCTCCACAGGACAGGAGCAGACCGACTC
>NW_021620876.1:3207094-3249481 GCF_004785775.1 Grammomys surdaster
GACTCTGTGTCTGCTCCAGCCCAAGGGACCAGGCAGGGGCCGAAGGGCTACTTATATTTATATATACATTTGAGTTAGGAATTTTTAAAAAT
Source organism: Grammomys surdaster (assembly GCF_004785775.1). Taxonomy (NCBI): domain Eukaryota; kingdom Metazoa; phylum Chordata; class Mammalia; order Rodentia; family Muridae; genus Grammomys; species Grammomys surdaster. Next base: position 3,207,187 of record NW_021620876.1, read on the forward strand.
CCAATTTGCCCTTTTTCTTTTTTTTTCTTTTTTTTATTGGATGTTTTATTTACATTTCATATGTTGTCCCCTTACCCCATACCCCACCCACCCAGGAACCCCCTATCCCCTCACCCCTCCTCCTTCTTCTCTGTGGATGTAACCTCTATCTACCCCCCCCCATTTCCACCTCCCCACCTTCAAAATTCCCAGCCCCTGGGGCGTCCAGCCTAAGGTCTGGTAGAGTTCTATACTAAAAACCATCTGTCCCTGGACTATTTTTCTTAATGACTGGTTCCATTTGCTTAGGAGTTTGGGGGATGTTTAGATACTTTGCCTGATCTTTATTTAGTTTTGTTACCCAGTGTCTGTCTAGAAAAATCATCCATTTCATCTAGATTTTCCAGTTTTTTCAAGTATAGGCTTTTGTAGTATAATCTCATGATTTTTTAAAATTTCCTGTTTCTGTTGTTGTCTCCCTTTTCATTTCTGATTTTATTAATTTGAACATCGTCTCTGTGCCCTTTCATTAGTTTGACTAAGGGTTTGTTTATCTTGTTGATTTTCTCAAAGAACCAACTCTTGTTTTTGTTGTTTGTTTGTATCATTCTCTTTCTTCCTAGTTGGTTGATTTAATCCTTGATTTTGAGTATTTCCTGCCTTCTCCTCTTGGATGTGTTTGCTTCGTTCTGTTCTAGAGCTTTCACATGTGCTATTTGTTTGTTCTTATAGGATCTTTCCAATTACTTTTTGAAGGCACTCTGCGCTATGAATTTTCATATTAACACTGTTTTTATTGTGTCCCATAAGTATGCTGTGCCTTCATTTTCATTGAATTGAGAAAGTCTTTAGTTTCTTTCTTCCCTGACTAAGCTATCATTTTGTTGAGAATTGTTCAGTTTCCAAGAGTATGTGAGTTTTCTGTTGTTTTTGTTGTTATTTAAATGCAGCCTTATTCTGTGGCGATCTGATGCATGGGATTATTTCAATCTTCTTGTATCTGTTAAGGCTTCTTTTGTGACCAATTAAATGGTCAGTTTTGGAGAAGGTTCCATAATGTACTGAGAAAGTACCTTGCTTTGTTTTGGGTTGAAATATTCTGTAGATATCTGTAGACCTACGGGTCTATTGGTGAGAGTGGGGTGTTGAACCCTTCTGCTTTTATTGTGTGGGGTTCGATGTGGTTTTGGAGGTTTAGTAAATTTTCTTTTATGAATGTGAGTGTCCTTGCATTTGGGTAATAGATGTTCAGAATTTAGACTTCGACTTGGTGGATTTTTTCCTTTGATTAGTATGATGAATTCTTCCCTATTTCTTTTGATTACTTTTGGTTGGAAATCTATTTTATTGAATATTAGAATGGTGATTTCAGCTTGTTTCTTGGGACAATTTTCTTGGAAAACTTTTTTCCAAGCCTTTTACTCTGAGGTAGTGTCTGTGTTTGTTGTCGATGTATATTTCTTGAATACAGCAAAATGATGGATCCTATTTGAGTATGCAGCCTGTTATTCTGTGTCTTTTTATTAGGAAATTTAGTCTGTTGATGTTGAGAGATATTAAAGACCAATGATTGTTAGTCTGTTATTTTTGTTGTTGGACATGGTATTATGTGTATGTGATTCTCTTCTTTTGGGTTTGTTTTGTGAAATTATTAATTTCTTGTGTTTTCTTGGGTGTAGTTGCCGTCCTTGTATTAGAGTTTTGCTCCTAGAATCCTCTGTAGAGTGGATTCCTAGAAAGAAAGGGCAGATGTGGCAGGCTTACAGATCTGCCACAGATTCAGGTGGAGGTGCAGACTAGAAGGGGAACTATCCATTGAGTACTTTTTTACTCCAGACCATACATATTTTTATTTAAACCCTCACTCTTCCATTACACATGTTGTGTGCCCACCATCAGCCCCTCTAACATTTTCCTGGACACTACAGCTTCACTTTATTATTTACAATTAGATGTGGTTCTGGGTGTTTTGGGCTACATTCTGTTTTGTGAATAGATTTTTGTTGCTCTAGTGACAAGGACTATGGAGTATCATCACTGGGCTTGAGTTCCAGAGATTTCTAAAGAAGGACCAGACAGCAACATTTTCAGAAGCAATATAAAAATGATTGACACATCACTCCTAATATTGCTAACCATAGGACCCTGATATTTTTAGAACAGGTATTTAATAAATAAAGTCTACTTATTCTTTTCAAATTTGTTAGTTAAATTGAATCTTTGCAAGCAAATCCTCTAGGATTTCTTCAGATCTCAATCACGCCATTGTCTATAATTTAAGGATCTTCCCTTTCTGTCCCTTCTTCTCTATTGGCCCCGTTGAATGCATATTATATTCAAATTATATCCTAATTTCCACATGCCACTAAATACAATGTGAACTCAAATAGTCCAAAGAGAGCTGCTTTTTGGTCTCTGTGTTACTATTAATTCTAGAAGCAACACTGAGCCAGTTACCAACATATTTGATATTGTTTCCCAAAAGACTATCCCACATGCAAGCTATATTAGCTTTTAAATACTTACTCAATTCAGATAAACGATGTTTACGTTAATTCCCTAGCCAGCCAAATGAATTTATGCATCATGTTTTGACAGAGAAAATAATAGTTAAAAAATATGTGTATTATGGACACTAACATCATACATCAGATCAGTCCTGAGCATTTGGAACTGTACAAAATTTGGAGCTTACTTTTATTGGCTTTTGTAATCTATTCTTAAACAGAAAAGCAAATAAAAGGCATGGTTAGAGAAATAATTAACTTAAAATTTTGACTCTCACCATTAGAGAGGAACAGTTAATGTGTTTACTGTAGGATGGTGTAGCAAATATATACAGACATATTTTATAGATATTTTTAAAATATGATTTTATTGAATCTTAGACTCTTATTTACTTGCCAAGCATTTGTATCTTCTTCTTAGTAAAATTCTGCAATTATCAATATGAATCAATTAATTTTAATTGATTATTTTAATAAACAACTCTCACATCTAATATATATTGAGCCACGGTATAGATAATACATCATATAATATAATTATAGATAGTTTATTGATAAGCAAAATATTGCAAAGATTAAAACATTACATATAGCACTGTAAAATTTCCTCAGTTGACATTATGTGCTTTGATACTGATGAGTATCATTTCAAAAAGTGGCAAATTGAGCTGGAGAAGTGACTCAGCATATTGTTCTTCAGTCCCCAGCATCCATGCTTGCAACTCACAGCCGCCTGTGATTCTAGTTCCAGGGCAGCTCCTTCTATCCTGGTATTCATAGACACCTGCACTCTCAGGCAAATCCTAACAAACACACACACAAATACAAATACACATTTAAAAAAATAAAGTAAACCTTCAAAGGAAAGTAATGAATACAGTATTTCTTGGTAGGAGAAATAGAAGAGGTCACTTCCATGTATCTACCCAATCTTTCTAAGCCGGAACAGTGATATATACTACAAATAAATAAATAAGAAGAGTTTGTCTCTAAGACCCTTTTGAACTCTATATAATATCATAAAATTCTTAATGGAACTGGTAGCTTTTAAATTATACTTGAAAAATAGTATGCACCATGAATTTGAAGTAGGGAGACTCCGAAGGTCTGGAAATAATTGAGAAGCTAACAGTATAGCACAGGAAATAGATGACAAGAATATGAATTTGCGTAGAGAATCCATCTTCAGAAGGCAGATGTAAGAGGATTGATTGGTTTAAATACTCATTGAATGTGAGTGAGGTAGAAATGGAATAAATCAAACATGCTCCAAGCTCATCAGTGTGTCAAGGAGAATGATTACCTTGATAGATAGTGGATCTAAAAAGAGAATTCCGGTGGGCTGAAATGGCAAAAGGTAGAATGTTGCCACTAAATTTTTAATTTTCATGTATCAGAGAATCAAACATAGCAGAAAATGCAGGCTGGCTGTAAAGGGCATAGCTCTGAATGAAATCAAACCAACTGATCTCAATTCAAATGCCTTCTTTCCTTACTAGCTGAGAAATAGTAAGTTGGTGACTTAAGTCTGTACCCTATTTTTCTCATCTGTAAAATGGAGATAATAGTAAGACCCACAGAGAACAGTGAATCCATATGTTCTGTAAAGAGTGTTTGGTACATAATGAACTCTCGGTGTATACACTCATTGGTCAGCCTCATCCAGCGCTCATTCTAAATGCCAGGCTGACATGGCCAGGTCACTACTTGGCATCTAGGTTTAAATTCATAATGATTGGATTGGTGACTGACATTAACCTTCACCTAATGGTTTCATAATGATTGGGTTGGTGACTGACATTATCCTTCACCTAATGTTTTCAGCATCAATTATTCTCCTTGGATTTTTATTTCCTCTTTCCAGAGTAAAAATCTCATCAGTAGAGTTCATGTATTGTGAATATTTTCCTGAACTTAAATTTCTAATTAATTCTACATCATTAAAACATCTTGCACCTCAAGAGATACAAAAATAAATGTATTTGTGCAATCTCTCACAATCTACTTATAATAACCCAGTTTCTTCCCCTATATTATCATTTGTGGAAAGCTGTAGTTGACACTACAAACCTGAATCTTTTCTGTCCATAATTTTCAATCAAATGACATATTCTAAAGAACATTTTTTCATATTTCATCTTCAATCTGCAGTATGCTCCCCTATGGACACTGTTGTTTAGATTATATTAATTGCCTTCTTGGTCTCTGGATTTCATATAATTGTCTAGTCAATATCTCTAAAATTTAAATCTTGTAACTGTATGTTTCTAATGAAAATACCTTGAAAGCTTACCATTGTTCATTTGATAAAGTGTAATAGTAATAGAATCATCATTGGATGATGTCCCACTCTTCTGCAGGCACGGGGGCCCTGTGTGTTTTAACACTATGGCTTCAAACACAGTTTCTAGCCACAGCACAGCTAGTAGTGCTTAGAACAAGAAAGCTATTCCTTTCCCCCTGTTCTTGCTTACACATTCCCTCTGCTTAGGGAAGTCATTTTCAGCCGTTTTTTTCGCTCTTTTTTTCTTGTGTATATAACACAGGAACACTAATCAAAATTCACCTCAAAGTAATCTTTTCTCTAAAAATTTACCAATTATCTTTGCTACCATCTTTTCTGTACCTTCTATGTATTCCTTATCCTCTAAAAGTCCTCACTGTAATCCACATATTGAAGCACAAGTAACCCTAATTTAATCAATTTGTTTAAATGTTCATTTCAGTTTATTAGACACTACACCTTTCAGATACACTTAAGCAAATGCATAGCACAGCCTGGCACAAAGAACACTCTGTGTTATGTGTTCACTGAATAATTGTTCTATACTTGAGGAGGCTGATTCCCTAATATATTCAAACTAAAGCTCAGGAAAGTGACAATCTTTTTTTTTTCTTAAAAGTAAACACTAAGAAATCTTAATTACATGACAAAAATGCTTAGAGTTGGTTTGAATATCCAGCTACTTACCTTATTTCTATTAAAGACTAAAAGGACAATAGTAGAAAGAAAATAAAATCCTTAAATTCAAGATGAGTTTTTACCAGTCTTTCCTTAGAAATTATTTTACTCCCGTTCCAAAGTAGAAGTGTCATCCGTAGTTTTACATGAACTTATTCTTCACCCAAGCTTCAGAGTTTACTAACTAATCAGCCTCATGAAATCATTCTGCAACGTTGCACTATGGGAAACTTCAAGGTGGAGAGAATTATTTTTCTCCTCAATTATGTGCTCTTTTCACAGTATCCTTGAACAGACAGAAAATAATTATACTAAACTTTGGGGTCATATTTAAAGATAAAGTATATCAAAATTATTAAAACACTAACCTTAATTCCAATAACACTTCAGCTAGTAAAGATTGTCTTTTTTCTTCTACTATTGTTAAACCATTTCATTTTCTTCAAACTTGGGAAATGTTTTAGTCAGAGAAGTATCCTATAAGTCTCTGAAATTAGAAGAAAATAAAATCTTTTTTTTTTATTTAGTTATTTTTCTTTATTTTTTTTCTTTTTCTTTTTTTTTAATTTCTTTTTTTTTTTTGAACATGAAATGCTTTTTTATAGCATGTTTTACAAGGGGAGGGGGTAAGAGGGTCCAGGTGGTGGAAAAGTACAAAATCTTCTTGGCCTGTGCCTTGAAACATGTCATGGTCTATATGGTACACTGCCTTGAATTATGATCTACCTGCAGTTCTTCAGAAGATATGGTACACTGCTTGAGTTATGGTCTCCCTGCTATTCTTAAGAAGACATGGTACTCTGCTTTGAGTCTATCTGCAGTTGCTAAGCAGGATCTTGCAGTTGCCAAGCTTCAGAGGACATTGTGCAGGTGGGGAAAGGTAGGGGGTAAGGGTAAGGGCGAGGGTCCTGGCTTCTGGCATCTCGCCCTTCTCTGTTTAGTTAGAGAAGGCGTCTTATGTTCAGTCCCAACTATGTGAGTTTTGAATTTGGATGTCTAATTATGGGGGGTCTTAGACAAGTTCACAACCCCAAAACACTGATGTGAGACAAGTCACATCGATGGTCGAAGGCTTTAGGCTGTCGACGATGGGCAACGTCAAGGGACTCTGATGTGGGTGAAAGGAGGGTGAGAGCCCTGTCTTAGGCCATGTAGGCTGCACCCACTCCCAGCACCACGCACTCCTTTTCGGCTGCATTGGGTGGGCCGCTGGGAAGTGGACCTACAATAATCCCGTCATTGGGCTAACTCACAGCCATCCTAGTCTCTTGTAAATGTTCAAGTTACCAACCATTTGTCAGTTCGGGGTGTAATATTGTCATAAAGGAAGGCTCCCCAATGTTAGCGGCCATATCAAGGGTGGCCTTGTTTAGGAAAAAGCCAATTTTTGTTGTGGTGATCAAGAGGCCAAGCTCTCTAGCGAGAGAAATGAGGGCAAAGCCAGGCATACCAGGAACCCTTCTGGAGGGCGTGGAAGTCTAGGGGTCGACCGTAGGGGGAGGCAGGGGAGCTGACAGCTGTGTCAGTCTCCTGCGGAGTCACTTCTGGATCCTCTGCAATTTTCAGCTGATGGTAATGAACTTCAACTGCCTTCTTGATGGCAGCATCAACCTGGTTCCGTGGACGACAGGTCACGGGCGATGATCTCTGTCTTGCTCAATCTTGATGTCGTGCACACATCCTCTCAATGAGGGTCCGTCCGATGGGTCCCTGCCTCGAGCCCCACGTCTGGGTGCCACTTGACCCGACCGGCGGGTCCTGGTTATTCGTGGGGGCGAGGAGGACTGCAACCTGCTATTCTTCAGAAGATATGGTACACTGCTTGAGTTATGGTCTCCCTGCTATTCTTCAGATGATATGGTACACTGCTTTGAGTCTATCTGCAGTTGCCAAGCGGGATCTTGCAGTTGCCCAGCTTCAGGGGACCTTGTGCAGGTGGGAAAAGGTAGGGGGTGAGGGTAAGGGCGAGGCTCCTGGCTTCTGGTCCATCTGGGTTAGAACTTCTAATAGCAGGCATCATGGGTGATTCAATTTTACCTGGAAAGAAAAAAGAAGGGGATTCTCAGGGAGATTTCTCTTCCCTGGATGTAAATTGTTATTCATCGTATTTATGATTGGGCCTGGCTTTGTGAGGGTATCTATTTTTTTCATTAATATTTGTGGTAGCCGGTTAGCTGTGCCTTCTGTGGTATTGGGCAGGCATATCAGTCCTCGGCTCCATAAGGGAACTGGGACTGGGGCATTCCCTTTATGGGTATGAGGGTCCTTCCCCATATCTGTGGCAAAGTTTTGTTGGTCTTGGTGGTGCCTGAGGTCACCAACATGGTCAGCAAGAGATTTGCCATGAGCTTTCAGCTTTAGAGAGAGAAAAGTGAACAAGGCATGATGGAGAGTATTTCAGGGGGACTCCTTCTGAGGGGGTACCGTTCCCCCTCTTTTGTTTTTAAAGCCAATTTTTCAGAGTTCTTGTAAAATCAGGGCAGAAGCGCCAACAGTTGCTCCTTCCACACTCAGAGAGTCATGAAGGCCTTATTTAAGGATATATAAATCTATATTAATAATCTTTTGTCAAAGGACTTTTATAGCTCCACTGACAATTAATCAGACTATATGATATATCGATTAGAAATAGCTTTTTCTACTTTTTGTGAGATTACCTCTCTTTTGTCAATTAACTGTTGAGGAAGTTAGGGTTTACCTCTCTCTTGAGAATATTGAACAGAGATTTAAATTCTTTTGTGGAGAGCTTAAAATAGTATCTTAGCCAATTTGCATCTCCTAGAAACTTTTGAAATTAATTTAAAATAAATAGACTCCCTTTTTTTAAATCCTTTATCTGTGTGGGGTTTTTATTGGGTATTATACGTATTTACCTTTCAGTGTTGTCTCCTTTCTCATTCTCCCCCCAAATCCCTTATCCCCTACCCCTTCCTCCTAATTTTTGTGATGGTGTGCTCCAAACATCCTCCCAGTCCCATCTCCCTGCTCTCGAATTCCAACACAGTAGGGGATCCAAACTTTTGGGGACCTTGGCCCTCCACTTTCACTGGAGTCAAACAAGGTCACCCTCAATTCCCTATACAGGTGCGTGAGTCCCTCCCTTTGTGCTCTCTGGTTGGTGGTTTAGACTTTGGGAGTTCTGGTTGAAACTTTTGATGCTCCTTCTAAAAAGGACCAACGCATTCATACTTTGGTCTTCCTTCTTCTATGTGAGTTTTATGTGGTCTATATGAAGATTCTTAGAAATTGTGAGCTTTTGGGCTAATATCCACTTATCAGTGAGTGCATACCATGTATGTTCCTTTGAGATTGGGTCATCTCACTCAAGATGATATTTTCCAGCTCCATCCATTTGCCTAGGAATTTTGTGAACTGACTGTTTTTAATAGCTGAGTAGTACTCCATTGTATAAATGTACCACATTTTCCGCATCCATTCTTCTGTTGAAGGGCATCTGGGTTCTTTCCAACTTCTGGCTATTATAAATAAGGCTGCTATGAACATGGTGGAGCATGTGTCCCTGTTGTATGTTGAAACTTCTTTTGGGTATATGCCCAGGAGTGGTATAGCTGGGTCCCTAGGTAACGCTATGTTCAATTTTCTGAGATACCGCCAGACTGCCTTCCATAGTGGTTGTACCAGTTTACAATCCCACCAACAGTGGAGGAGTGTTCCTCTTTCTCCACATCCTCGCCAACATGTACTGTCACCTGTGTTTTTGATCTTAGCCATTCTGACTGGTGTGAGGTGGAATCTCAGTGTTGTTTTCATTTGCATTTCCCTGATGACTAGGGATGCTGAACACTTCTTTAGGTGCTTCTCAACCATTCGAGCTTCCTCAGTTGAGAATTCTTTGTTCAGGTCTGTGCTCCATTTTTTAATAGGGTTCTTTGATTGTCTAGAGTCTAATTTCTTCAGTTCTTTGTATACCTTGGATATTAGCCCTTTATCAGATGTAGGGTTGGTGAATATCTTTTCCCAATCTGTTGGTTGCTGCTCTGTCCTATTGACTGTGTCCTTCGCTTTACAGAAGCTTTGCAGCTTTATGAGGTCCCATTTGTCAATTTTTGGTCTTAGAGCACAGGCCATTGGCGTTCTGTCCAGGAACTTTTTCCCTGTGCCTATGTATTCCAGGCTTTTTCCCAGTTTCTCTTCTATTAGTTTCTGTGTGGCTGGTTTTAGGTGGAGGTCCTTAATCCACTTGGAATTGAGCTTTGTACAAGGAGATAAGTATGGATCAATTTTCATTTTTCTACATGCTGACCACCAGTTGGACCAGCACCATTTGTTGAAAATGCTATCTTTTTTCCATTCGATGGTTTTAGCCCCTTTGTCAAAGATTAAGTTACCGTAGGTATGGGGGTTCATTTCTGGGTCTTCTATTCTATTCCACTGATCCTCCTGCCTGTCTCTGTTCCAATACCATGCAGTTTTTATCACTATTGCTTTGTAGTACAGCTTGAAGTCGGGGATGGTGATTCCTCCAGAAGTTCTTTTAACTGCTGAGAGTAGTTTTCGCAATCCTGGGTTTTTTGTTATTCCAAATAAATTTTAAGATTGCTCTTTCTATCTCTGAGAAGAATTGAGTGGGAATTTTGATGGGGATTGCATTAAATCTGTAGATGGCTTTTGGCAAAATAGCCATTTTTACTATATTAATCCTTCCAATCCATGAGCATGGGAGATCTTTCCATCTTCTGAGCTCGGCTTCGATTTCTTTCTTCAGGGGAATGAAGTTCTTGTCATACAGGTCTTTTACTTGCTTGGTTAGGTTCACACCAAGGTATTTTATATTATCTGTGACTATTTTGAAGGGTGTCATTTCCATAATTTCTTTCTCAGCCAGTTTATCTTTTGAGTAGAGGAAGGCTACTGATTTGCTTGAGTTAATTTTATATCCAGCCACTTTGCTAAAGTTGTTTATCAGGTTTAGGAGTTCTCTGGTGGAAGTTTTGGGGTCACTTAAGTATACTATCATATCATCTGCAAATAGTGAGATTTTGACTTCTTCCTTTCCAATTTGTATCCCTTTGACCTCCTTGTGTTGCCTAATTGTTCTGTCTAGGACTTCCAATACTATATTAAATAAGTAGGGGGAGAGTGGGCAGCCTTGCCTAGTCCCTGATTTTAGTGGGATTGCTTCAAGTTTCTCTCCATTTAGTTTAATGCTGGCTACTGGTTTGCTGTAAATTGCTTTTACTATGTTTAGGTATGGACCTTGAATTTCTGACCTTTCCAAGACTTTTATCATGAAGGGGTGTTGAATTTTGTCAAATGCTTTCTCAGCATCTAGTGAGATGATCATGTGGTTTTTTTCTTTGAGTTTGTTTATATAATGGATTACATTGATGGATTTCCGAATATTGAACCAACCCTGCATTCCTGGGATGAAGCCAACTTGATCGTGATGGATAATTGTTTTGATGTGCTTGAAAAATTGTTTTCCAACCTTTTATTCTCAGGTAGTGTCTGTCTTTGTCACTGAGGTGGGTTTCCTGTAAGCAGCAAAAAGCTGGGTCCTGTTTGCGTATCCAGTCCGTTAGCCTATGCCGTTTTATTGGGGAATTGAGTCCATTGATGTTAAGAGATATTAAGGAGAGGGTGTTCTTGCTTCCTGTCATTTTTGCTAATAGTGGAGACATCGTTTGTGTGGTTATCTTCTTTTGGGTTTGATGGAAAAGGATTATTTTCTTGCTCTTTCTGGGGTATGATTGCCCTCCTTGTATTGGAGCTTTCCTGCTATTATCCTTTGTAAAGCTGGATTTGTGGGAAGATACTGTGTAAATTCAGTTTTGTCATGGAATATCTTAGTTTCTCCGTCTATGGTAATTGAGAGTTTTGCTGGGTAAAGTAGCTTGGGCTGGCATTTATGTTCTCTTAGGGTTTGTATGATATTTGTCCAGGATCTTCTGGCTTTTATAGTATCTGGTGAGAAGTCAGGTGTAATTCTGATAGGTTTGCCTTTATATGTTACTTGGCCTTTTTCCCTTACTGCTTTTAAAATTCTGTCTTTGTTTTGTACATTTTGAGTCTTGATTATTATGTGACGGGAGGTATTTCTTTTTTGATCTAGTCTGTTTGGCGTTCTGTAGGCTTCTTGTGTGATTATGGGCATCTCATTCCTTAGGTTAGGGAAGTTTTCCTCAATAATTTTGTGGAAGATATTTACTGGCCCTTTAAGTTGGGAATCTTCACTCTCATCTATACTTATTATCCTTAGGTTTGGTCTTCTCATTGCGTCCTGGATTTCCTGGATATTTTGAGATAGCAACTTTTTGCATTTTGCATTTTCTTTGATAGTTGTGTCAATATTTTCTAAGGTATCTTCTGCACCTGAAATTCTTTCTTCTATCTCTCGTATTCTGTTGGTGATGCTTGTGTCTATGACTCCTGATTTCTTTTTTAGGTTTTCTATCTCCAGGATAGTCTCTCTTTGTGATTTCTTTATTGTTTCCACTTCCATTTTTATGTCCTGGATGGTTTTGTTCAATTCCTTCATCTGTTTGTTTGTGTTTTCTTGTAATTCTTTAAAGGATTTTTGTGTTTCTTTAAGGACTTCATCCTGTTTTCCTGTGTTCTCCTCAAGTTTTTTGATAGTGTTATTTACTTCCTTCTTGTAGTCCTCTAGCATCATCATTAGAAATGATTTTAGATCTGGTTCTTGTTTTCCTGGTGATATGGGGAGTTCAGGACTTTCTAATGTGGGAGAACTAGGTTCTGATAATGGCAAGTACCTTGGGTTGCTGGTGCTTGTGTTCTTGCGCTTGCCTTTCGCCATCTGGATCACCTTTGTGCTATCAGTGCTGTCTCTGACTGGGGCCTGTCTTTCCTATTATCTAGGTTGTGTCAGAACTGTTTGGGATGGGTTTTGCTGCTTGAGTTAGAGATGAGGCCCAAGATGTGCTCGGTGCTCAGGTGGAAACCGGAAGGGGCCGGGGCTCCGGGTCAGGAGCGGATTCCTGGATCCCAATGAGTCCCAGTGGGTCCCAGTGGGTCCCAGTTGCTCCCTGATTGGGGGCAAGCACTGCCACCTCCTAGCCTAAGAAACTGCTTGAGCTAGCTTGAGCCATGGAGAGCCCTGCTCCCTCTAGGTTCTGTGAAATTGGGTGCAGAGCTGACTCCCGGGATCTGCTCTGGCACAGACCGGAAGGAACCCACGCTCCGGGCCCTGGAGTGAACTCCTGGGTCCCAGTGGGTCCTAGCCACTCCCTGTTCGGGGGCAAGCACTGCCACCTCCTAGCCCAAGACCCTGCTTGGCACAGAGGTCCTGCGAGCCCCGCTTCCTCTGGAGTCTGCGAGATTGGGTGCAGAGCTGCCTCCCGGGATCCGCGAGTGCTCGGGCCCAGACCGGATGGAGCCCGCTCCAGGCCAGGAGCGAATTCCTGGGTCCCAGTGGGTCCCTGTTGCTCCCTGTTTGGGGTGAGTGCTGCTTTTTCCTTACCTGGGATGCTGCGTGAGTTCAAGCTCCTGGGAGTCCCTGTTTTTCTTGGTTTTCTGCGGTTGGGTACGGAGCTGCTGCCTGCGACCTGCTCTAGGCTCGGTCCCAAACCGGAAGTCCCAAGAAAATAAAATCTTAAGGCAGCAGTACAGCATAGATATCAAGGCACAATGCAAATAGCTCCACACACAAATATCCACAGACACAGACTGTCAAGTTAATGACAAAAAAGTTATCTCTCAGAACCATTCACTTTTATGAATTCTTAACAATTCTATGCTTCTGAGCCATAATGACCCAAGTTATTTCATAGGTAAACACAACCATTCGCTTAATTCTTTATAGGCCAAATAAGTTATTGAAAAATTGGTACATTTGCCAGTTAATGATTCAGAATTAAATTGAAATACATTGTATTAAGTGGCACCAATACACCCTGGGATTAAATCACTTAAGAAAAATGATATTGTTAATTAAAAGTATGCACTACTGAGTTCATCAGCTCATGCATAGATTGACACAGAAAGCTTAGGAAACATTTTTTTCTTCTTTGCAAACAAAATTGTAATTACCAGTGTCTGAATATAAAAAAATGGCAAAATGAATAAATACTTCAATGACTTGTAAAAATACTACATTAGATACTGAGGGATAGTTTCATCCTAAAAGGAAGTGCTGACCCTCACACTCTAAGGGCTCATCTTAATGGAATTTTCTAAATGTGTCTGTGTTTTCATTGGGCCTTTCCCCTCAGTCCAACGTAGCCTGTTTTTCCTCTTTTCTGTCATGAAGGACACTTGCTAACGTCACTGGTGCACTTCTCACAATATTATCAGTGAATAATCTAGCCCACTGTTGAACACTTAAGATAGTAAATTTTCATAGTTCCTCAACTAACTTTAACTTTTGTAGGCTTGTCCTGCACAGCCACAATATCTTAGTGTTTATTCACAGCATGCTTTCTGTCCTCTCTCTGCCCTTTGTCTATGTGATCTCAACAGGATGGCAGCTTTATTAGCGCTTTATTCTAATTCAGAATTTCAGTACAGTAAATGGTACCAGAGTTATCAGTTACTAGAACGTCTTGCATTTGCCCTTTTTCTCCCACTGCAACTGTTGTAACTAATCTACTACATCTTAGTTGCCGCCTTTCCCCTTCCTTTTTAGTTCCCATTCCATGTCCTCCTGATGAGGTTTTTTTTTTGTCACACCTAAAAATAAATGAATTCTGCCACTATAGCCTCAAAAGTTGGAAAAGCCATTCCTTTGATTTTGTAATTGCAGTCTTTCATCTTAGCCAACATAACAGTATAGTCAAACTTTTACTCGCTTTCTTAACTGATTCTAACCCAAGACCGCTTCCTCAGTATCCATGTTTCAGCTATACTGTTTGTTTACTTGCAGACTTTTTACAGAGCTAACTACAAGAGTTTCTGCTCTATGGAGTTTCTATCTTCAGCATCTCAGTAGACTACTTATTTAATGGAAAACGCTATAAATTATCTGATTCCTGTTTATATTTTTTGTTGTTATTGTTGATATAATTCCCCATTTTTCTTTTATTTTGAGATTGTAATATAATTACATCATTACTCCATTCCCTTCTTCTCGCCATGACTTCCCATGTATACATCATTGTTTTCTTTGAAATTCTGGTCCTCTTTTTGTAAATTACTGTTGTTATATCTATATATGTAAGTATGTATGTCTACATATAACCAGCTCAATCTGTATTATGTTACTTATATTTAGGTTTTCAGGACTGACCAATTGGCATTGGATAGCCAATTGGTATGGTCTTCCCTAGAGAAGAATCGTTCTCACACTCTCAGCATTTCTAAATTTCCTGGAGTTCTTTGTATAGGTTTGGGAACTTTACCCAGTCCACTTTGTTAAGTCTTGTCCTTATTCATCTTATGTTTAAACAATCATGCTGGTGAGACTTTACATGTATAGTTTCTGGCATTACTGGGACTGGATATGTTTTAATTTTTTAACTACTTGAAATTTCTAGGTTTAATTACTTTTTTCAAGCATTTTTATTTCTCAAGCCATCAACTTTATAATCTCCAAAGTGTCAATTGCAATAGATTATGTTAAAAATCTATACTGTGCCAAAATACTGGATTCAGAAGTTAGTTCTTTTAAGTTTTTTGTACAATGGCAACATTTTTTAATGTATTTGGTTCTTAGCCTTCTATTTATTTTCTATAAATACCCCAATCTTCTACTTCCTTATTAGTTAAGTCCAATGAGCTAGAATCCCTATTCATTGAGCAGATAAATACTAAGACTAGGAAAAAGCATGTCCAATTTTGTTTTAATTATTACTATAATTATGAATTAAGCATTTAAATTTTAAATTAAGTTCCCCACATACCATTTGAATTTTAGAATATTTTAAAAATAAAATCTTTGAATCTAATTATAATAAAATGCCTATTGTTATCAAATGCTTTTCTTTATATAAGATTTTTATATATATTCAATTTGTATCTCCAATGTATAGCTTGGTTCTAAGGTTAGTATTAAAATTTTACAATCTTTCTTTTCATAATCACATTCAAATATTTCATGAGAAACATACATTGGAACATCTTCTGGTGAAGGGTGCTTGGAATATGTTAGAAAATACAAACATCTTTAGCACACTGCATGGAATAAAGACAGTATAGAGTAAAGCATTTTAACAAGCACATAAGTCATTTTCGTAGGCTTGTAAAACATAACAAATAAAAGTCATCTTCCTAATAAAAACTATGTTTTAGAACAAAGCAGGAAAGGGTATAACACTGAAAAGCTTCAGGAAGGAACCTGAACTTCCTACGGAAGGATTTCAGTGTGTAAGACAGTAAAGGCCTTGTGGCTCTTTCAGTCTGTGGCTGTGGGACAGGTAAAAGGAGCATATCTATGTGAATCTAACCTGGAAGCCTCCTTAAATGAAGACTAACTCTCATAGTTTCATAAGGACCCCTGAAAGCTCTAGAACAGAAGAAAGCAATCAATAGATCCACCTATCTGCAATGCCAAGGACCCTCACCAATGATCAAGATATTTCCTTAGGTACAATCATGGCTCATATTTTAAGAGTAACCAATTGTCACCTAGTAGGACCTAAGACATGCTCAAAGAAAAGAAATCATACCTGATATTATAAATTTAGCCAACTACCTATGGCTAATAGTTGGAGAACCTACTACTACCAGTTTCCTGAACCAGTACAGTCTCTACCTCCTTCTAAGTATTTAGACCTGCAATAGATGAGTGTAGCTTATATAGTCCATTAAAAAACTTCATTTTGCTATGATAAAGAGATCATTACAGAGAGCTACAATTAGTTAAATTGCAGAGATCAAATGATTGTGGGGTTTCCACCCCCAAATAATACATTCACAATATGACTCTTATACTGAAGGTGCTGGGAACTTTTCAGAAACAGAAAAGAAAGATTCTGAGAACCAGAATACTAAAACAGAAAAAACAAAAACATGAAGACAGATGTATCTAGTTTAGTTAAAGGGAGGACTGAGATGAGTTGTATGAAATTCTCTAAGAATTAGTCAATTACTATAAAAATAACACCAAAAACCGGCTTTCTCTTAGAGAAAAAAAAATAAATGAAGATAGTTGAAGTTTTATAGCTCTAAAACTCTACATGGCTACTTCCCAAAATGAAGGAGCCCCAAAGGTTTCACTGTGTTTATTTACTGTATACACACACACGCACGCACACACACACACACACACACACACATGCACATACACAAGCTTACTAACATTGAACATTACCATATATTTTTCCCTTTTTAAATGAGTTGTAAGAAGACTAGAGGGGAAGGGAAGTTTTCAGATTAATTGTGTTTCAGCAGCACGACTTTGATAGATTCATGATTCTCCCCTTCAAGGCTGTCTCCCAGAATTACCAAGTGGTGTCTCCCTTGCTGTCAAGAGTATAGAGTCTACAAAACCCTAGAAGTCAATCACTCAATGTCTTTTAATATCAATGGATCTCAAGAAATAATAACTCCCAGAATTTTTGTTTGTTTGTTTTAATGTTGGGTAATGCCGAGAAACCAGAAGAATGTGTCAATGTTCATGAATTGTCAACATTTAGTTCAGAATACTTGAGACACATACTACTATAAGCATTCCTTAACAGGCATGTACCCTACATTAGTCTTTACTGAAGAATGTGACACATATACTACCAAAAAGCATGTGGGTGTGTGAAATGAATATAATTAATACTTATTACTGGGAAATAATTCAAATTCATAGCAAGGTGAACTAAAATGTACAAAAAGATGTGTAGAAATGACATTCATAAACAGTTGAGATGTAGTCTAACACAGCCAACTACTGGAGGTAGTATACAGTAACACATCATCCAAAGAATATTTTTCATATAGAGTAAATTAGAAAGGAAAATAAGGCTGACTTAATTAGGACAGCCAATGATAGAGACAGCTAAAGAATTTCAAAGCATTGCAGATATAAACAGAACTTGTTTTTAACTGGTTTACTTAAACAGAATCATTTTAGTAGCTACATCTGCCCTGGCCCAACTGATCTAGACACTTTAACAAAGAAATTGAAAGCATAATGTTTGCTCAATATTACAAAAGTAGTTGAAATCCAGAGTAGCTAGAGAGCTATCCAATCCATCCAAACAAGATGAGGAATTTATCCGAAATTCTGTGCACTCTCTTCATTTCTTTAACTCCAATTCAACAAAGGTAGCTCAGTGTCTGGGTTAAGTTGAGGAGGCTGTGAAACTGGAGTTCAGTGGACATAAGGGGGTGCTTGCTGCTCCCCGTTTACAGTCTTTCCATGTGGCCACACTTTTATTGTCTGCTGAAGAGACCTAGATGAGGGTTCTGGTTGTCGCCTGAGGAAGTTCAGAAAGGACTTCTGTAGTTTGCTACTCTGAGGGACATGACATGATTTAATATGCAGAATTTGAACTTGCTAGGCAGTCCATCATGGCCTGAGCATCCACAACAGATGATATTTGCTTTGTTTAAATGCTTTAGGCCTCACATCTCCAGAATAAAAAATAAGGGGCAAGAGGATCATTTCCAGCACTTTCTCTTTGCTTTCTGACAATGTAGTTCTTAGTTCAGTGAGTTAGAAATTGCCAAGCACAAATAGCAATGTCTTTGCCTTTGCAGCCTTCTCAAAATGCTACGAGAAGACAAAATGTTTGGCAGGGATGCTTAAAATTTAATGTCATTTTGAAAACAAAACACACAGTTCCAAAGTAAAAATGATAACATTGCAAGATAATACCAGAAATCCTATGCAGATAAGAGAAAAACATTGAAATGCAAATAGTAACCTAGTCCCCATGGACTCCCCTCATTAACCCATCCCTCCTCCCTACCTGTCCTATAAGGAGAAAAAGATTAGCTTTTTAAGGATGTGTATATGGTTTTCCTTCTAGGATATTTTCGTAAGAAACATTTAAGTAAGAATATGCATAAAGATAGGCAATAAATTGGAATGAAGGTTAGGAAGAAGATAATACAAGGTAAATTTCATGAAGAAAACATATTAACTCTAAGGAAGAGAAAATGAAGACATCTTCTAAACGACTTCAACATATTCTGAAACCTATAAAATACCATTCATGCATAAAACCGTGAAGTAATGTACTAAGAGATTTCTGGTAAATATAAATTGCATGCCCCATTTGTGATGTTGGTTTAAGTGTTAGTTTAAGTATTAAATTTAAAAAAAATTGAAAAATCCATAGTCATAACAAAGTGACCATCTGTATGGCTACACATTATCTTTGAATAAGCACAAAGAATAACCCCTACTAATATCTTCCAATTTTAACAGTAGGGAGAGAATTTCTGATTTCTTCTTTTGGCCTTTCCACCTTGAACCTGTCTTCTCCCAAGGAGAAGCCCAAAGCTGCCACTTAGCTCACCCTGCAAACCAGATAGCTGTATTATCAGACTAGCTCATGATATTAACCAGTTATCTCCCCATCCCAACACTACCATCTTACACATATGTGCACAAATAGAACAAAAACATAAGGTGGCAACAATCAAATCCCCAACAGTCCTCACTATTGACACAAAAATTGATTTTTTAATCAGTATATAATTGAACAACTTTGGAAGGATCATTCTGATAGTATATGTTTTCAGTGACTTAATAAATAACGTTGCTACTGG
Source organism: Grammomys surdaster (assembly GCF_004785775.1). NCBI lineage: Eukaryota > Metazoa > Chordata > Mammalia > Rodentia > Muridae > Grammomys > Grammomys surdaster. The sequence goes on from NW_021620876.1 coordinate 3,226,261, forward strand.
TATTTACTTGCTTTTAATTATTTTACATGAAGACATTATAGTTGCAAATGGACTGGGCCACGGAGAGATGACTTTGTCTCTTTTAAGAGAAATAACAGTTATTAAGAAAGTTGTTACTTTTGTTTTCATTCTGCAGTCTCATTTGTTAAAACCCTGAACCACAATTATCAGTTCCAAAAAAAGTAAAGAATTAAAATACAAACTAATTATTTTTCTGACGATAATCTGTTGAGCTGGCATGTGAGCTCAAATAATAATTTCAATCAATTTGGAAGCAGCTTTCATATAATTTCATGGTCTATGAAAAATCCATTTGGAAACCATGTGTGACATTTGTTACAAGTAGTGAGTTTATATATTTATCCTGTTTTTCCATTTTCAATCAACTGCCACCCAACATATTTCTAGGAGGAACATATGGCTACCATTGCTCTGAAGCCAGTGGGATCTGACTCCTCTATGAAGCCATTGTTTAGACTTCTATAAATTCTCATTCTTCATGAAAATCCAAAGATGGTACTAAAGTGGTCATTGGGGCTAAGGATGCAATTCTATGGCAGAGATACGAGGAACTATATATCTTGGAGTTCTTTTAAAGGGGTATTCATTTATGCATCTAAGAGAAAAAAATAGTAATTGCTTAAAGTTTACCTTTGTCTTAGTTAGGCCAAAATTTTTTTTTGATTCATCTTTATGGAGACACAGTATCAACAGATTTTAAAAAACACTAACTTGTGGAAGGTAAAAGAACAAAAAGAATTTTCTTCTATTCTTGTTAATTCTGTAACTATAAATATTTGCTGTTGATACAACCCTATAGCATTCTCCTATCCTATCTGTAGTATTAAACATTAGCATAAAGACATGAGAATTCAAAAGTGCCTCACTAACTTTGTTTGTCACACATAGCTATGACTAGACTAGGAGGTATTAAGTCAGTGTCTTCATCAGAGAGCTCTGCTAACCAAGCCCCCCTCCAAATTACACCAACCATGGCTCCTGAGCTACACAGGTTGCTTATTTCTAGGGTTTCATGATACATACAAGAAGACACCATAATTCTATGTCTGTGGGTTCCCTTGTGCCACTGATCAAGATACTGGAAAGAATATAGCTAGATTGAAAAGTCATCAGATTAGGGCTGTCTATTTTAGTGACTTACTTTGGGCCAATGGCTTCATTTTATCAATGCAATCGAAATTCTTGAGTTGACAAAAGAATGAAAAATATGATCCAAATTCTTTAGGAATTTAAAATCTGACACAGATCACAAACTTGTATAACAACAACAACACAGCAACAACAAAAAACAACTTGAAATTTTGCCTGTGTTTAACAGAATATATGTGAGAGGGTTCGAGGTCATTATTATTATCATTCTCTTGATTGTTCTGATTTTTACATCTTCTGACAACTACATATTAGTACTTTAACAAACACATATGTATTATATACTACATCCAGGATTTTGCATAAGTGAAATAAATTTCTTATGTTATTAGAAATAAATAATTTCCAAAAGACACTTTATTAATTTGAATCTTGTAGCCTAATAATGTTTTATCTTTAAACTTGGAAGGGATCTTTATAGATTAGACTATAAAAACAGAATCAAGGAGAAGATAAAGTAAATGAATTAATTCACTATAATTATATTATTGCTCAATATCCATTTTTCAAAAACTGTTCAAAACTAATGTTTAAATTCTCTCTGCTAGTATTGGTTGAGAATCTTTCTCCTGTCCTAGAACATAGCAGGGCATTTTCAGTAGGAGTTAGTTTTATTTTTCTACCTTCAATCATATTGACAAGGCTGAAAACATTTCCTAGGCTCTGTGAAAACAATAAGCAGGCTCAGCAACATTCTCAAGCAGAGATTTCAAACTTGAGTTATTCTATGAGTATTCACAGAGTTGCTATGTTCCGGTTCTTAGTATATTGGAACAGTCTACACAGCTCACTGCAGACGTGAAAGGCAGGTACATTAAGTACAGGAGTGGGACGTTCTGCACACTGATTGGAGCAAGGAATACTATGGAGACCTTAGATCAGTCTAAGATGATTGAGGTAGTGGGCATTCAAGCAATAAGGAGAAGACAATACAATACAAGACAGAGTGCCTGGGAAACTGAGGGATTTCAAAAAGTCTCAGGAGCAAAAGTATTTCAATATTCACATATAACGCTCAACTAAGATACAAATTACTCAAATGTTGTCTTGGTTACGATTTTATTTCTGTGGATAGACACCATGACCAAGCAATTCTTATAAAGGACAACATTTACCTGGGGCTGATTTATAGGTTCAGAGTCCATTATTATCAAGGTGGGAGCGTGGCAACATCTAGGTAGATATGGGGCTGGAGGAGCTGAGAGGTCATCCAAAGGTCACTAGGAGAAGATTAGCTTCCAGGCAGTTAGAATGAGGGTCTTCTTTTTTTCTTTTGTTGGATACTTTATTTATTTACATTTCAAATGCTATTCCCTTTCCGGGTCTCCCCCTCAGAAACCCCCTATCGCATCCTCCATCCCCTGCCTTTATAAGGGTGCTCCTTCACCCACGCACTCATTCCTGCTTTCCCGCCCTGGCATTTGCACTGGGGCATTGAACCCCCACAGGACCAAGGGCTGCTCCTCCCACTGATGTCCAACAAGGCCTCACCTCCAAATCGTGCCACTCCCTGGGCCAAACATATTCTAACCATTCCAAATGTGCACATCTAAATTTAGCTCTTTATTATTTACCATTCCCATGGCAATAGAATTTTCCACCAGACACAGAAACTACATGGTTAAAGCTTCAAGTAAACTTCAGCCAATTGGATATAGTGTTATAAAATAGCTAGTGACTTTCCACTGAAGTCACTCTAAACTCTCCTACAGTTTTTATGTTACTCTATTCATGACTTTATGGGCTTTATATTATTATGAGTAAACCCTCATGCATTGCATTATTCCATATTTTTCTTATTAAAACATGCTTATAATATAATATTTTCACATTTATATTTTTGCAATCATTCATCAATGCATGTTATTTTTCCCTAATATAATCCATTAGTCATGGGACTTGTAATACCCTTCACATTAAATTATTCTTGAAGTAATTTAGTCTGGCAACATAATGCTAAATGATGCCTCTTAGTGGCGTCAACTGTAGGTTGGCTGCTACCCAAACAAATGGAGACTCTACAGTTTAGATAAACAGTGGGTTTGTAGGACACAAAGGTTTGTGCCTACCCTTAAAAATTAATTTACACAAGACTACGTTCACTTACAAATAATCAAATTTATACTATTTTTTTATTATTCAAACCAACACTATGGTGACTCTTTAAAAGATACATTCTTATGATTTCTTTGAAATGTTTCCCTGTGTTCTTCTAGTATTTTTTCCAGAAAAGGTACACATCAACTATTTTTATGAACTGCGAAAAATGTATTGAATAAGCCTCAGTTTTCACACTGAACAGCAGTGTGGGGATCATCAGAGTTTCTAAGTATGACTAAAGCAAACCTCTTCACTGTTCTTGAATTTTTGTACCTTGTTCAAGAATTATTAACTTTCATGCTACTTCATGTGTGGCATTTTTCCTTAATGTCACTATTTGGCTTACAGATACTCCTACTGTCTATGTGATACAATTGGACAAGCAGAACAAAAGAAAGTCACCATGATTAGAAAATTGGGCTTAGTTTACTTAATGGATTTCACTAAAACAAATGAACAAAGAAAAAAATAAATAAGACTTTCCCAGAGCATTTAAAAGATCAACACCCACAGAGCAACTTGGTTGCACACTGAGAAACAAAGAAGACATGTGATTTTATTGTAGGTCAACAAATTTATAGAAAAAAAGTCTCTAACCAAATAGCTGGCTTCCATAGGTAAAATATTAGGCCACAGTACAACAAAATTCCTTAGGGATTTTTTAATTTTTAATTTAAAATATCTTAGGTTGAAACATAATTACATTACTCTCTCCCCTTCCCTTCTTCCAAATCATCCCATGTTCTCTGACTCAACGTAAAGGTTGACAGATTACTAGGAGCCCAACTCCAACTGATAACACCTCTAAGATTTTTAAGTTTCACCCCTGGCAATGGGCAAAGAGATACCTTGATGGTGGTGGTATTCTTATATCAGTCAGGGACAGAGCAGATGGCAGTCTTTTGTTTATACTAGCTTGATGCCTGCCTTGGCAGCCAAAGCTGTTTTATGCCTACAACACATAAAAATCAAATTGAACCAAATCTAGGCAGCACAACATTGGAGGATGAAGACAGAGACCTCTGTGTGACAAGGGAAAGATGCTCACAGACCTACCCTCCACACCATGGCACAGGAAGGCCATGGACAGACAGAGCCTCGCCCACCATCAAGGGAGGATGACAGAGACATTCAGACAGCCATGCCACCAACATACCTATGCTCAGGTGTTTAACACATCCAGGCTGTAGATACCCACTTGCCCCATACCTCAGTACAGTTCAGAGGATGTCACCTAGAGGCCTGCCAACTGAATGGTGAGCCTTCAGTGGGAGCCACCACAGTGTGTAAGTATGTATTGGATAGGTGGGAGAGAAAAAGATGTGGAGCACCTTGAGCATTTTATGAAGAGATGGAACTAGAGTCTTGAGAGTGAGAAGGAGTATCCTGTTATGAGTAGCAAACCCCACCACCTAGGAGCATGGTGAGGTCCCAGCCTGAGCTGCTGCTCGGGGCCATGCCTGGCTCAGTGTTGATGTCTGTGACTCATATTACCACTAGAGAACATAAGGACATCCCTAATTGGAGCAGCTGCTGAGGACTGCATGGATGTCCAGGGTCTGTGCAGAACTGGCCCTGACTGTCACTGACAACTGTACACTGGATAGCTGGCCCCACTTCTCATTGGTGGCAACCCTCAGAGAGCAGACTGGTCCTGAGTCTTGCCCAAGGAATACAGTAGACCTAGCGCTGGTGGAGGGGCATGGGTGAGCCAGTCCAGAAGGTGTGAGAATGGAAAAGCTGGTTCTAGCAGTCGGGAAAGCTTCCCGTGTCCTTCGCTGACTGCAGGACTCAGAAGAGCAGACCCTGCATCTTGCATGGACAGCACAGTGGAGCTGGCACTGATGGTGAATGCATGGGTGATCCAGCCCCAAGGGTGTGAAAGTAGGAAGAGCTGACTCAGACCTGTGTAGGCTGCAGCGCTTGGGAAAGTTGGTCCCATACCTTGACGGAACTGCACAGGGAAAGTGGTTCTGGAAGCATGGATCTAGTTGAGGCATCACTAAGGGCATGGGAGCAGGAGAGATGACCCTGTCACCTGCTTATGGCAGCATTGGGTGGCCATGCCAGCAAAGCTCTGGAGAGCTCACCCTGGTGGTGTGGACAAGGGAAAGCCTGAGTACTGAACAGCTCAGCCACCTCTCAGATCCAGATAGATACAGGGCTCTAACTTGGCCTACCCCAAAATATATATCATCTGCAAATGGTTGGGAATCACGAACTGGACAGTACTGCTGATCCAAAGCTGCAGGACCTCCAGACACAGGGCAACAAGAGTCATGGTGAGGATCCAATATTGATGGTGTCACAGAAGCCTGGAACCAGACCAGTGATTCACTTCAATGAACGTTTGGAAGTAAAGATGTGTGGACAAAGGGGTAGACTGTAGAGTGAAGAGTGGATTTGAGGGGACAGGGAGATGAGTGGGACTGAGGTACAATATGTGAAACTCACAAAGAATAAGTAAAAAGTTAAAAGAAATAAATTTTTAAAATTTTTTGAAGTTGAAAATGTTATAAATTAAATACTATTCATTAGCAATAAAAAATAATTAATACCGATCTGCAAAATTCAGTGCAGCAATGCATTAGTTACCTTTAATTTTAGCAGGCATTGATTATGCCTTGTGCATGGGTAACAGTAAGATAAAACTTTAATGATCCCCAAAACGATTTTCCTTTTGCATTCAACCCAGATGATCCAGTACCACACGTTTAAAATAAGTACATTTTCAATACAGTCTGTTTTCTTCTCTGAGGCAAAATACTCCAGGCTGTGTCATTTATAAAGAAAAGGATTTTGTTGGGGGTTCTGGTTGGATAGAATGGAAAGTCCAAAAAGATGTCTCCAGTGATGTGCTTGTGCTGCTTAGTCATATGGGAAAATAGAAGAGGAAAAGTACATACTAAAAGGCATGGTCTCTCCTGAGAGCTGTCATTCTGAGAACAGGCAGATGATCCATTCACAAGGAATATGACACACAACCCAAACATTTCTCCTAAGCTCCACATTCTGGCACTTCTTCACTGAGATGGATTCCACCTCAGAAACATGGCAGGGAGTAGTTAGCAACTGCCTTATGTACTTTCTCAAAAATCAGTGAAGTTTGGCCTGCTTTGCAACAGATAGAGTGCCTGACTTTAATGTCCCAGATCCAGGGCCAATCCCCGCACTGTATATACTGGGTATATTAGTGCCTGTAGCATTTAAGGGATGAAGAAAGTAGGACCACAAGGCCAAGCTGATTTGTGGTTCCATAGTAAGCTCCAGGTCAGTCTCAGCTACATGAGACTTTATCTCAATAAATAATAGTAAATAATAATAATAACAATAATAATAATAATAAATACTAATAGTCAGTTGAAGGTATTCCTGAGTTGTTTTTTTTTTGGGGGGGGTGTACAGTCTATTTTATTTCTTTGTGCCTTTCTTCCTACTAATATCATATTTTATAGGACAGTATATAAAAACTCATTTCTTTTACTCCGGGCTGCTTTTTCATTATGGTTTTAGCAATGCTATGTCCTGTGCCTTACATAAGCATTTTGAAAAAGGCTAGTCTATATCTATAAGACATGCTTTGCAGATTTTTATGGAGAAAGAGCCATCATCTTCATTCCATGCAGGCTTTAAATTCATAATCATACTGTCTCTGAAAATTTATTTAGATTATTTTTTCTGTTTCTTTCATCAGCAATTTATACTTTCCAGAACAATAGCCTCATAGATGCACTGTTGGATTTAGACCTCAGTATGTCATTTGCTTTGAGTATATGGTAAATGATAGTGTGTTTAAATGCCCTTTGTGCTCATTGTTGTGAAATAAACATCCAGTTGATTTGTTTGTTCTTTTCTTAGATCCTGTGGTCATGCTAAGCACACTTACCTTGTGAATTTGGAGTAGATTTCCTATGAACAGATATAGTGTTATTTATTTCCTCTTTTCTATTTTTTTATGTTTTTTGTTTGTTTGTTTCTGACTATGTAGAAGCAAATATGTTGACTATAAATGATGAAGAAGGACATCCTTGCTTTGTTTCCAAAGTTTCCAGGAAAAGCTTCCAGTCTTTCACTATGAAATACATTAGCTGGGAGGTTTGTTTATTTGTTTGTTTGTTTTAAATTTATGTTCTCTATCAGTTCCAGTGACCATGTATATTTTTAATTTTGTACATTACTGTTAATACTGAATATAGATTTTTTTTTTGAGGCAATGTTCTGACCCATCTCTGGCTCCTCCTAGACCAACTTAATTTATCTTACTCAGGGTTGTTTGTCATTTTATCGTATCATTTTAGAGACCCTCCATTTGTAATTTGATCTTTTTTGTCATGAACTGCATTAGGTTTTGTTAGAATTTGTATAAATTGTTAGAATCTGTATGAATTGCTATGACATGATTTTCTCCTGTGCCTTACTGATGTGGTAGATTACATGGAGTGATGGATTTTGCAGTGTTAATCCAGCATCAAATTTCTGGGGAAAATTGTTAGCATTTTGTTGAAGATACATGTGTCTGAACTCATAAAAGGTTCAATACTTGCCCATTTTGTACTTGCCCATTCTGTCTTGTTTGGGTATCTGTATAACATTGGCCTCTGATAAGCTGGAAAGCATTAAATTCTATTCGGCTTTTTCCTGTTATCCTCTGGTTCTGATATCTAATTTGTTTCTTTATAGACAAAGAATATATATGCTATGTTTAATTTGGTTAAATTTCAAAGGCACTTTTATTGCATAGTACATGTCTTTTCTTTGTAACTTAATACTTAAAAAGTGTATACTCAATTGTTGTTGAGTGGAATATTTTTCATATTTCAGTGGAGTTCTACTAGTCAGTACAGTTATAATGTGCCTTTCTTAATTCTGTATCGTTTAGTATCAGTTTCTAAGATGGAAATATTGACAACTTCAACGATAAATCTGAACTTCTTAAAACTGAAATGGATTTTTTTCTGCATTTTGAACCTCTATGTAGGTATAGAAATATTTAGAATTATTATAAACTTTTTTATTAAGAATGCTACCACAAACTATCACTCTATTATAATTTTATTTTCAGTTAAATCTATTTTACCAGTTACTAACATAACAATTATTGAATGAATTTAACATTAATTAAAATCAGGCTAGTTTATCTTTGTATAGCAATTTACTTCCAACTCATCTTCATCATTAAATTAGAAATAAGAGCCTTTCAAATAACATATGGGTAACTTCTCTGTTTATTCATTTATTGTCCCTGCAATCTCTGTCATTAAAACATTTATGCCCAAGGTAATTATTCTTGATGCTATTTAAATTATATAAATATAAGTAAATTTATAAATATGCCATATAAATATGTGTGGCTTTTTAATATGATTCTTTTACTCATGTTATTTTGTCTTTTCTGTAAACACTTGGATATTTGTCCAATCTTATCTATTTATACAGTTTTTATGTATGTACCTTTTCTAACAATGTTTAGAGTGACTTCTTCAAATATTCCATAATTTGAATTATGTAATATTCATGAAGATCTTATTAATGTAGATTTATAAATAAGACATGCAACTTGTGAGGGCCTATCAGTATTAGTACCATTCATTTGCATCACTTCTGTTAGGGTTTGTTTTCTTTCCATGTCTTCTTTTGCAATGTTGACACTCAATCCCAACAGTGCTTATGAGCTAGGTAACTGTTTCAATTGTTAAGCTATATCGCCAGCCCATTTGCTTCAAATAAGCACAATTATGTTGAGCATCTTTGCTCCTATATTTTTTGTTATAATATCATTCTGTTATGTTTTATAAAATTTATGAAGAAAATATTTATTATTCTCTCATACCTTTGCTGACAATTCCTGTTGTCAACTTGACTATATATAGAGATAAATAGAGATGGAATCCAGAAACGGAGGGCACACCTGTGACCCAGGTCTTGGATATTTTCACAACCTCATATTGATTTACTTATACTATGCTGAAAGACACAAGCTTTTGATCCAGATCTGAAGCTGGAAGACTCATGCCTATAGTCCAGATCTTGAGGCACACCTTTAATCTGGGCCATACCTTTGGTCAAAGTGTTATATAAAGACAATGGAAGAAAGAAGGATTCCTTCTTCTTCTCCTGTTTGCACTTACTTGCCAGCACAACTATTGGAGCCTACTGCTTCAGGATTTCAGCTTATACAGAAATCCAGCTGAAACACCCAGCCTCATGAGACTGAGCAATTACTAGATTCTTGGACTTCTCTTTCACAGCTGGCCATTGTTGGGATACTTGGACTGCAGTCTGTAAATCATTCCAATAAATTCCATATATACATATACACATACACACACACACACACATATATACATAGATACATAGACACATATATACTTGTATGCACATATGCACGTATGCACGTATACACATACACATGCACATACTCATACATATACATATACAAAGTTCTATCACTCTACAGAACACTAACTAATACAGAAGTCGTTACCAGAAGTTGGATATTGTTGTGATAGGCCTGACCATGTTTTTACATGGAGGAATGTGGATTTGGGGACTTTGGATTTAGAAAGCAATGGAATGCTTTAAGTGGGTCTTAATGACCATATTAGGCATATGAAAGACAGTTGTGCTGAGGATGATTTGGACTTTGGAATCCTGGTTCAAGAGGTTTCAGAAGAGAATAATTTTAATATGTCGACTAGAGATTTTCTTGTGATATTTTGATGAAGAATATTTTTTCTTTGGCAAAAGAGTCAGGCTGAGGGTGAGGTGAAGAGACTCAGATTAATTACATTGACAAAAGAAGTTTCAAAACAATCCAGTTTAGACTCTGTCCTGTAGTTCACTCTTTTTTTTTTAATAATTTATTTTTTCTCAAATCGTAATTCATTCACACAGGGATTATACACACAGAAAGGCAGGAGGTGGGGAAGGGAATGACAATGGAGTGTGGGTGTTCAGGGGGAATACAGATATCTTCAGAACTGGGTATCGGCTGGGTGAAGGTTCAGGGGACAAGTCACTATGACTCTGACTATGGCTCGCTTGTCCTTATCTAAGTTGGTATTGTCTGCCAAGGCTACCTATTTACAAGGTCTATGGCTACTCAGGCTTGTAAATTTCCACAAAAGCTGTCTGTTTACAATTGCTTATAGCCATCTGTTTCAATATTTTTCCACTGAGATCCAAGACTTGGTGTTAGTATACATGTATGGCAGGCCTATTGCTAATTTTAGGCCTATGGCAGATTTTAGGCCTTCAGTGTGTGAGCAGGGCTGCCCCTGACATCTCCTCCCTTCTTGAAGTATAGAAGGGCTGTGGCAATTCTAAACTTGCGAAGGTGGGGATAGAGGCCTGACTTCCAGTATTTGAAGGGGACCTTGTAATGGCTCCAGTCCCCCTGTCGTCCAGTAAGGCATGAGGGCCATACCTGTCCCGATGTCTTTTTCCTGGAGAGGGGATACTTATGAGTAGCATTCTGATTATGTGTAGCAAGCTAAGAAAGGAAAAAAATACAAAATGTATGGTTCAAGTATTAAAGGGGCACCAGGAAGTACAATGGAGTTAAATCTTGCATTCAAGAGTATTAAATGGAAGTAATAGAGTGATAATCTTGGTACAAGATCTCACCCAGCTAAGGTTATTATTTATCTATTTGCAGTCAAACAAGAGATAATGTTAGGTATTATTATGATCTGGTTATTGTTTTCATTTGGACATAAGGCAAAATGAGTATGTGTCATATTGACAAGGGGTAGGTTACAATGGCTAGTTTCAATTGTTAACTTGACTATATCTGTAATGAACTACAATCCAGAACGTATAAAGATCTTGAGAAAAGGTAAAGAAAGACTTAGGTTTAGGCATTGTGGTGCATGCCTTTAATCCCAGCATGCAGGGGACAGGCAGATATGAGTTTAAGTTCAGTCTACTAACCAAGTTCCAGGACAGTCAGGCTAAAGCAGTGAAGGAGTTGGAAAACAGAAAGCTGATGATCATATAATGATGATCCGAGGGGACATCTTCTACTCCTAGCAAGCACTGGGACTCAGCAGCTTCTGCTATCTGACTCTGAATTTAGAGTCAAAAGTAGAAGGGGTTACTGGGACAATTGATGCTAATTAGGTGGACCTAAGAAATTAGTGGTAATTAAGAAGAGACCAGCATCACTGAGATGAAATCTTCTTGGAAGCCTTTTCTTAGAACCAAGAAACTATGTTCTGGAGATGGCCAAGGTTGTAACTTGTGCTGTATCTGGCCTTGTTAAGAAACACCCAGGTTTTGGAGGCATGAAGGGTTCATAGAGTGCACCTGAGGCTTGGCACTGTGAGAGGGCAGGGTAGGTCATTGGTGAAGGTGCAGCCTCCAGTTGTGTTGATGGCCCAGAATTCAAGAGGTCATGCAAAGAAGTTAAGCCTTGGCACATAAAAAGAATGCATGAGAGGCTATTCGTAAAGCCTAGTTGCAGCAGAAGAACCCAATGTATTCAATATACCAGTACCATGGGATGACCACCAAACCCAGCAACAGCAGTGGAATGGAGTCAATTGGAGCCTAGAGTGCTACAGAGGCTAGAGCTGAAAAAGTGACCCAAGCCCTTTGAAGGAGTTCAGAAGATCATGTGTTTATCCCAGACATTTGAACTTGATGCTGTAAAGTTGGCTTGGACGTTAGAGATGCCAGAGCCATAGAATACTTGCTGAGGGAAGCTACTAGCAAAGAGTGAAAACAGTCCAAGGGAAAGAATTATGTTTCAGTCAGCAAAACTAAAAGTTTTGAACATCAGACATGGAGATGCAGAGTTTGGAGCTTGCCTAGGTGGATTTTGGTCTTGGTTTGGTCCAATATTTCCTTACTATGACATTTTGTAATGTATAACTTGTGATGCTGAAAGTATATGACTTTATGGTGGACTTTTAAACATTTTTTGGACTTTTAAACATTGTTATTATGGTGATTTTAAAGATGTACTAAATACATTTTACATTATGTTATGGCTACAAGCCTATAGGTGCCAGGGAGTGGAATGTGGTGGTTTGAATAGGTTTGGCCTTCACAGATTTATGTGCTTCAATGCTTGGCCACAGGGAGTGACACAATAGGAGATATGGCTTTGTTGAGGAACTACATTGCTGTGTAGGCAGGCTTTGAGATCTCCTAGTACACAAGAGTACACAAGCTCTGCCCAGTGCAGATAAGAGGCTCTTCCTGGCTGCCTTCAGATAAGGATGTAAACCTCTCAGCTCCTCCAGTATCATATCTGACTACATACTGCCATGCTTCCCCTCATGGATGAAAATGGACTGAACCTCTGAAACCGTAAGCCAGCCTCAATTAAATTTTACCCTTTATAAAAGGTGCCTTGGTCATGATATCTCTTCAAAGAAACCCTAACTAAGATAATGCCCATAAGTTCTTCATTTATACATTGAGGCAACCACAGACTGAAAAAAATTATTAGAACTATGAATGGTAACCTTACATTGAGCCTAGGTAGAATTTTTTCTTATCATTATTCCTTAAGCAATAGATTATATAATACTTTTTATAAAATTTATATTATATCAGATATTATAAGTAACCAAATACTATATTAATATGCATGAGATGTGCTTATAATTTATGCAAAAACTCTGCTGTTTTAAATAAGAGGCTTGATCACCTGTGGACTTGGGTGTCCACATAAATTATCTGTATAAAGTTCTCCTTGGAAGATCAAGAAGTGACCATAATTTCATTTATATAACCATATTTCCTCTCCACTTATTAATTCTTCTACCTTGATTCTTTAAGATTCATTATTTCTGAAAATTGAATTCTTTAAAACAACTGTGAAAAAATCTTCTAATGAGATTTAAATATAATTGGAATTAGTATAGACTCTCATTGATAATATTTTGGTTTTAATACCGAAAAAGTATTGTGCCACTAATTTATGGTAACATGATTTTTTCCTGTTGTGTTTTTCTATTCAAACAGGATCTATATCGTTAATTTTCCAAAATGTGCAAATAGACTTTGCTGTTTTTATAGACCAGTAATGATATTTTAAAGAGATATTCTGTTATTTATAATTACATTTTAAAAAAATATTGTTTCCATGTACAAAAGATTAGGATCACTTACAGTTGTCTGTATCACTAAAGTAACATAATTAATGCAAATTTGATTCATAATTATACAGTGTGTATAGCTTCTTTATGTTAGAAAAACTTTCTGAGATCATGCCTGTACTTCACAAATCTCTTGTTCATCCACCTACATGCCTATTGTTTTCATGAACAACTAAATGTGTACTAGCCTGGCCTGCATGTGGTGTATCCATGTGCATGTGGTGTGTATGTGTGTGTTGATTGAGGATGGTGCTCAACATTCTGTTAAGATAAGAAACTTCCATTAAATTTGGGATACTTGTAGTTAATGCATCTGTTGTTTCTGGTTCCTTGTAATAGTTTTAATTTAAATTCAACTTGCATTTTAAGTATGACCTAGCTTTCTTTGAATTTACCTCTTGAGAGCTTTCTTGTGTTTATATATATTGGTGTCTCCTATCAAATTTGGTTGAGATTGCAGCCTTTGTTTCTTTCTATTTCAACCCATCTTTTTTACTACCCTTCCTTATAAATTCTGCCTCATTTAATGTCATGTCAAAACCCCTGACTTCTGTTTTATTTTTATACCTTTCTGTGTGCTTTCTCCATAAGATTCAGCTTTATCAAGTCTTATTACTCTGTCTTCTAGTTCATTAGTTTTGACCTCACCTATCTCTAATACAAAGCCAATCCAACAGGATGTTTATTTCTCTTACTACATTTTTCAACTCTAAACAATTCATTTGAACTTATTGTAAATCTTACTTCTTGGTTAATAGTGTCTACATTTATTTTAGGAGAAATTTAACTGGAATTGAAGCACTTTGTAATATGCTGGCTTTTAGATTATTGAGACATTGTTCATATAGAAATTGGCTTTAGTTGATTCTCTTATGGAAAGTTGTGATTTTCTTTGATTTCAGTAAGTATTTTTAATTGTTTTCTGGACATTTGTCTATTAGTCAGCAAAATTTTAAGTTCACTTAAACGTTGAATTCTAGTAACAGCTCTTCCCTTTAGCTTTCACATGCATATTTCACCTGAGATTGCAGGCTGTAATTCCGACGGCAGTTTCAATTTTGTGGGAATATATTATGCTCTTTATTTGGTCTTGCTAGAGCAAGTTGTTTGAAGTATTCTATCTCCCTAGTGGAAGCTATTGATAGAAACTCTTTTTCCACAACTTTGTAAATGTATGGTCCAGTGGACCAGACACAGAGGCTTCCAATACCAGCTACCTCTCTTAAGAATGAGGCCTGCTTTAGTGATTTCCAATTCTCTGCCCTAGTTTTCAGAGATGAAAAAAGGGCTACATCTTACAGGAAAGAAAGATCCCAGGCCAGATAACCTGGTGGATTTACCAAGCATCTTTCATTTATTTTGGGTAGAAAAGAGAAATCATAAACCTATAATAAACCCACAGTAGTTTGGTAGCTAGTTGTCTTTGCAGGTGTCATGATAAATTCTCCTCAGTAGTAAAGTCAGGTTTCCCCGGTAATGTCAGAATAACTCCTATTGGATCCCTGGACAAACAAGCCTATTGAAGCTAATCTTAGTAGCTCTTTTGAGTTTTAGAAATGGCAGCTCTCAGAGAGCTTCCTCTCCTGAGTAGAGTAGGAAGACATCCTGGTATTGCCATACTCTGGTCCTGGGATCTTAAACCAACTCTCCTTCTTAGCATAACATGGAGGGATATTTTCCTTGTCTCTTGTTTTGTACTTGTGCTCAACATAGAAGAGCAGATAAAATGAATCTAAATGTAGATTAATGGAAAACTATGATTTAATTTGAAGAAATGTATCTACATTGTAACAGAAGCAACTCAGAGAAGCTACAACTGCTTTTTAAAAAGTTAGGACTAGCCATTCTGTGTGATGCTCCCAGTTATTATTCTTTGGTCAACAGAAAAACCATCCCCAAGCTCAACTTCCTCAGAGGAGATCAGTAGGAACACCAATCCATTCAACCCCTCTGTTTCATTCTAAAACTCTTAAGTGCTCTCTGCAAACAAAAATCTACTTTGAGTAAACGGTATAAGTCTTAAGATGATTGTTTTCTTTTGTTGCTTAAGTTGGCTCTTTAGCAAATATATATAGATATGGATATGGATATAGATATGTAGATATATAGATATACAGAAATATTGATATATAGATAGGGATATAGATATATAGATGATAGATAGATAGATAGATAGATAGATAGATATGTATAGCGATAAAACACCAGAACCAAAAGTAACTGGAGTAGATAAGGGTTTATTTCATTCTCAAAGTAACAGTATATCACTGAGGGAAGTCAGGGCAGGGACTCTAGCAGCCAGGATCCTGAGGCAGGGACTGAAGCAGGAACCATGGATGAACTTTGATGACTGGTTTGCTTGGTTAGCATCCTTATAGACTCTAATACCACCTACCTGGGGATAGCATAACCCACAATGGGCTGGCCCCTACCATATCAATCATTGAACAAAATGCCTGACAGGCTTACCTACAAACTAATTTTAGGAAGTCATTTTCTCAGTTCTGATTCCCTCTTCTTACATAACTCTAGCTTGTGTTCAGTTTACAAAATCAAATTATTACTGTTTTCACATAACTTTTTTGTCTCCTATTAAATTTCTTCCTCTCTACCAAACCATTATGGAAATTAATGACTTTGAGGGTTGTTTTGTGTCGGGCTGTAGAAGGCATCCTGGAGTGTTTGGCCACGCCCCCAGAACCCAGAGACCTAACATGCCATCTCATCTCCATTTCACCTGTATGGTCAGTCACATAAGGCACAGGTACAGGGCATGACTAACAGGCCTCTGCCTCGAGATTTACATATTAAGGAATTACCTAATACCGAGGGACATAGCTAACTAAGTCTTCCCCTCCCTAGCTCCTCCTCTTTCCCACTCTCCAATTTAAGGGAGCTCCTACTGGCATTTGCTGGGTGGGCGCATTCACATCTAGATACAACTATCATCATGGGCAATAAACCTTCATCTTAGATTCCACGTGTCTCCTGGAACTTTGGACTTTCTTGTGTAAGTAGGAAACTCGACCGTGGGAAAAGCCTCTCTGCTCTCCCGCAGCAGAGGCCCGAGGGACTCCCTCCCCCCTTCAGCAGCGGTCCACGGGACTCCCTCCCCTGCCTCTGCTCCCGGGACCCTGCCATGGCCATGGTGCACGGGTGGCCCCGAGCCGCCCCACCCATGCGCAAGTTCATAACCATCAGTTTTGTGAGCCTTTTTTTTAAAATAGGCTATCTATGTGTCAACAGGACTATAACTATGCATTGGAGCCTAATGGGATCACTAGTGGGTAGAAAACTGAAGGGGTATGCCAGAGGTACCCAAAACAATATAGGCCTTTCAATTCCTCTTGGTTGTCTACCAAAACTAATTCATAAGACCATAATGTCAAGAATACCACACACTTTGTTAGGGTCATATAGACAATCAAGGTACATCTGTGCTGGAAGCTTCCTTCATGCCAGATAATTTTCAAAGTCCCAGAAAATGCTCTGTAGTCTGCTGAGGGAGAAATTGTACCAACATACTTATCCATTTGTGAATTGGTAATTACTATATGAAATATGAGACTGACCTTACCAGTAAGATGTTTCTTAATCAATATTGGCACTACTGTTAAGGAAGTAACCATTCACTCTTAGTATAGCTGAGGCCCACTACACAGGAAAGAACCCATTCCTTATACTATAAAACTGCTTAAATATTCATGGCAGGGGAGGTCACAGTTAAAGAAGACAGACCTCAATTGCAGCTAAAATGGTGAGAGTTTTTGTTGTTTGCGTTTTTTTCTTGGTGGTTTTTGCCTTTTGGTCTTGTTTTGTTTTGTTTTTGCATGGGGTGGGGATAAAGCACAAGAAAGAAAAATATATTAATACCCACTATAATTAATTATATAGAAGAGCTACTATATTATTCATGTTTTGTTATGTGCAATTATATATGCTTCTTATAGTAATAAAATAAGATATGTCTTCTAGATTATTAAACAATGAAAAGAGCGATACAAACAGAAACTAAAGGTTGTATTCATTTATCTCAGTTTTTTATATCATTGGCACATTTATTCCTGTGTTTTAGTCTACTATAATAAAATATAATTGGTTCAGTGGCTCAGTTATAAGAAATTACTTTCTAACAATTGTGAAGGCCTGTAAATATGAGAAAAAGTTTCCTGGTTATTTAGTTTTTAAGATGAATAGAGCTTCCTTCCTTATAAATCATATGTGGCAGAAAGAATAAGAAAAAGAGGTAGAGAGAGGGAGAGATGCTTAGAAGAGAATTGGTGTCACGTTGAAGGTCTTATTCTTCCTAAACATAACTACTTCTAAAAGAACCCATCTCTAAAATATTACCGTATTAGGGATTTGCCCTTTATCATAAGAATTAGAAGAACACTATTCAGTCTATTTTAATCTATAAATGAGTAGAACTGTTCATAGGGCTTCAAGCTAATTGTCAAGACAAGTAACTATACTGAGTCACCAACATTAAGTAAAATAGTATTACCAGTCTCAAGAGTAGTAATACATAAGAACATATGATCCCCTACAAAGAACCAAAATTAAGTCTCATTCACACAAATTGTGTGTGTGTGTGTGTGTGTATGTGTGTGCATGCGTGCATGTGTGTGTATGTATATGCAATAAACTCAAGGAGTATAGTTCAGTTATACAAGTATATAATACAGCAAATATTCTCCCTTCCCATCCCACCCCCAACAAACACACTAGGTCATTACTCCTCTTCATTTCACAACAAATCCTTTCTCACAACTACTATTACTTTTAAATACTGACTTCTCCATTAGTCCTAACTGTAGGTATGATAGGCATGGACTTCTTCCTCTCTTTCTCTCATATGGACCTGTAACAGGACCTGATTTCAAAACTGTAAAACCTAGCTTTTTCCATTTCCATACATATATCGTAGATCTTTTCTACTTGAATTTGCTGACAGATGTCCAGAACTAGGCTGCCTCCGCCGTAGCAACTAAAGCACAGCACTGATTTGATTGCAGTTTCCTGAGCCATCTGAGAGCCTGCAGAATCACTAGGGTACATATTTCCAGCATAGTTCCTACTTTCAACATACACACTCAGACTACTTCTAACAATATAGAAATGCATTGTACTGGAGCTTAGAGAACACACCTGACAAAGATAGGAAAACAGACACAAGAAAGTAGACTAGTACATTCTAAGGTCACAACAGCATACTTTAGAAGAGGTGTCACAATATCTGAGATGGTTTTTCAACTTAGACCCAGGAAATAGTTATATTTAGAAGGGCATAGCCAGAAATACAAGAAATAAAACCTTGCAAAGCATGGACATATACAGCTGGAAATTTCCTGGCCTGGGTTGGTGATGATATTAGTCGTAAATGTCACTAAGTTATCTTCTCAATCTAACCTAAGAGACGTCTTCATATACAACCTTAGCTCTGATGATGTCATCAGATTTTCTGTAATTTAAAAGCCATTTCAAGCTCTGTATCTCCATTTACATTATCTTTCATTCCATTTTTCTTAACTTCTTTCTTATCAATAATACCCCCATTCTCTGGCAAAAATAGCTAACAGCTTGACATGGAGACAAAGGAATCTCATGTAGTGCTCCACAAAAGAGGCAGAATATACCCAATGATCTCTAACTGCGTGGAAATTAAAGAACCCTGAAGATTGCTGAAAGAAGGATGGTGTTGTCTCAAATTCTTTCTCATACTCTTCTGGATGCTTAAAAGAAATGGACATCTGAAGAGAAAATTGCAGAAGTTCTCACTATAAACAGAAATTGTGCTTGGGAAGATGAGCCTGGTGAGTGCCCCTCAAATCATAGACCACAAATAGCCTATTTTTTTCCTACAAAAATAGCTTTGATCTGAAGCAGAAAATCATTGAAATAAAAATTGATGGAAAGGAAAAAAGTAATGATTAGCCACAGCTAGTTTGTAGGGTTTTTCTTTTTTAATTCTAAAGTTGCATGTATTCTGAAAAATGGTGCCAGTTTTAAATTTTATTTAATCATTGAGGGAATAGATAAGAAAAGGGCATGATGGTGGGGCTATGTAGGAAGGGAGAATCAGGAATAGGAGAGTGGAGGTAGATATGATCAAATTACACTGTATATATGTATAAAATCTAATCTCTTTTAAAAGTGATTTTATATACTATTCTACTGATGATTAAAAACCCAAAATTGTGTCCATATACAAATAAATGTGTTCTAGATTAGCTACATATTATGATTCCTGTGGGCTGGAAAGATGACTCACTGGATAAGGTGTTTTCATAAGGAGTGGATATCAGATATCCAAATACCATGGATAAACCACACAGCCATGGCAGCGGCCTGTTATCCTGTGTATGGGAGGCAGAGATAATGGATCTTCAGGGCAAACTGGCTAGATAGATTAGTTGGGATCAGTGAGTTTCGAATCCAGCCAGAGACCCTTCTTTCTATTAAAAAAAAATAGAAAATTATTGAGAAGTATGTCCAACATTAACATCACGCCACTCTGTAAGCATATACACCGAGATAACTGCACGATCACACAAACTAACTCATTCACCCCTGGATGTATGTGAATATGCACAAATCACATGCATATCACATATACACAAAATAAATAAAATAAAAATAAAAGAAAAAGATGTATAATTTATAAAAGCAGCTTAGTCTCTGGTTTTGACAGGGACAAACAAGAGAATCTGCTTCTAAATTATGGGCTAACTTGGAAATCTGTCCATCTGCAACACTGGCTGTTAATGGGTTAATTCCAACCCTACTCTTGTTCATAAGGGGCACATTTCTTTATCTGTCAGTAAGAGAATCTCTGAAAACATCACTTGAGAGCTGAGCTTGGTTCAGTACTGAAGGAAAGTGAAAACAGAAACTAATGACCTCATTTTTACCCTCTCTCACGAAAGGAAAACTACCTCCTCACACAAATGAGACAGGGAAGTGAGAAATCATGACTTGTTGCTTAATGCTTCTCAGGGGTATTGTTCTGAATTCCACAGACCTGCCTCTGCAGAAGGAATGCACAAACCCTTAAGAGTCTTCAATCAAATCCTCTGCAGAAATTCTAACGAAGTCCCACTGTGTCCTAGTCCAAACCAAGGGTTTGAATTTGGATCTGAAAGCAACTCCCAAATCTCTTCCTCATTTTACACATTCGTTTGAAGAGTGAATTTAGTGTTAAGGATTCTAGTGCAGCCCATAGTTGGCAGAGATGTGAATATGTGATGAGCAAACCAGTGTAGCTGATTATAAATACTGAATTAAAGGTATGTTTGTACATCCTTAAAGAATATTGATCAATGAAATTCACTGCACTAAAACAATGGATTTGATGCAGAAATTCTCTTTGTACTTAGAAGCATGAAGTGAATGAAATCAAAAGAAATAAGAGGAAGCTGTAAGCTATATATCTGGGAGGCTACAAATGACCCATAGCATGAAAGCATTTGATGGAATAATTAAAGGAGATTAAAACGTTGGGAAATGGCTTAGTGTGATATCCAGAGGTCTACTTCATGCAGGGGCAACCTTTGAATCATCTGAGAAAACTTAGTTTCCTCATCACAAAAGAAGCATTCACACACATGTGTGTACATGTGTATGTGTATGTTTGTGTGTGCTTTAGTGCCTTTGTAAAAATTATTTCTGTCCATGTTCCCACTGACTTCCTTTTTAAATACCCTAGGATAAAACAATGTGTAAATTATGCTCACACTTTGTTTATTTACTTACTTTTTTATTTTTAATCTTAAATGTATTTAGTTCTGGAATTTATGAAATTGTGTTCTAGATCTTATTTTCAGGTCCCAACATATTCACAGGCCCTATTTTTATCTGGCATGATAAAGACCAAAAAATGTTTGCCAGTTGTTAGAGAAAGCCTAGGAGGAACTGATCACAAAAGAGATGAAAGAAATCACCCAACTCCTAGCGGAAACAAGTCTAGAAGACGATTAATGGAAAAGCCATCTCTATGGCCATAGAAAAGAAAGCAAAGCAAGAACTGTGCCATGTTCTTTCCTAAACCCACTGTGAGTCCAACTCATGTATCCAGAGATGAGACTGCAACTAAGATATGACTTCTACAGATTTGTACAAGGTATAAAACTACTTGGAACCTTAAAAAGCATGATGCACAGACGAGGAGGAAGCTGTTCCCTAAATATTAGAGACAGTACAACTTTCTGAGGCATTGTGTGCTAGCCATGTGAAAAGGGAAAGTGATTCTGGTAGCAATCTTGGGTGATGCTATGCTGTGATTTAGCATGCAAATCTTTATACTCAAGACACTCTTCTAGAGCCTGAAAAGCCAACTACCAGGTTTTGTAAGTGTGAAAGATGCTCCCTGATAACTGTACTAAGGCATGATAGGACTTACATGGCTTTGTGGTCCTGAAGTTCTAGGTAAAGGCAAAAAACAGGATAAGAGTGGGAAAGAGAAAGGAGTTGAAAATATAAATATTTACTGAAGAGGTTGTAATTATACTTTGAAGATATTGGTCATGTTCTCCCATGAAATGTTCCTTTAGCCATTGCACTATACTGGCCATACTCTGATCTCTTCTTTATTTGGTGCTGTATCCTTCGAGGTTTCCCTTAAGTTTAAATTTCTCAGTCATACCAATCAGAGCAATAGAATATATAATATTTGACAAGCTATATCCTCTTCCCTCTGCTTTGAATTTCAAGGCTTTGAGCATTGAAAATACCCAGCAAAAGAGCTATATCCAATTCAGGTTCACTTTAAGAGAAGGTTATAAGATAGTGTTTGAGATCTTTTAGACTTCTATTAAAACATGGACAATTTAAAATAATATCCAACTTCTGCTCACAATTTTTGAGTTGGAATGAGAAAATCCATTTCAAATCTAAGAAGTGATACCTGATAAAAGCAAAAAATTGGCAACATTACCTAAGTTCTCTGAATTACTTCTTAGCTAAAAACGAGATTTGTATACTGTGCTGAAATGTGAGGATTGAGTTAGTACTGGTCCTGTCTGCTTCTCCCTTTGCTGGAGCACACTGGGCTAGACTGGATGGAAGGATGCTTAGCCAGGTAGATGGGTACAGGCAGGATCTTGATTGGTGGTGAATGTGCCTGTAAAGAACACACATCCAGGAACAGCTTCCGAGAACTGCTTTTATTTACTGGAGGTATTTAAGCCCCTGGGGAGGTGGCCAGGGTCTCTGTGGACAAGGTTTGTTGATAGGGCAGAAGTATAGGAACATACTGCATCTGCATATTTCGGGGCTGTAGTTGAAGGGAGCCTTATAAGATCACATGAGGAGTGAAGCCTGATAACTCTCAGGATAATAAATTCTTACTAGGATTGATGGTGTGACTGCTGAATTTATGGCACGAAAGGGTGCCATGACCTGCCATCCTCCTCTGAGGTATCTAGAGTTGGAGTGCTCCTCAACTTTTCCTCTATAATTCTGGATCATTACAGTTCCACAATAGGACATAAAAACAAAACATATAATAGAAAGTACATTAAACAAAAAATGTATTTGCTCTCTTTAACTTTTGTTAAAAAGCACGTAAGCACAATTTGAGTCAACAGACAGAGATAATAGTCTCAGACTACAACAAACTTTTAGATGAGAATTCACCTAAAATAATGTAGCTTGTAATTGGGTCTCTGAAAACTCATTCAAAGTAGGGGATACTCACATGCACTAGAATAATGTCTCGTTTGGGAATTATTCTATGTGGACTGTTCTTTCATCAAATAAATTATATGCTTGTTGTGGGCAGGATTTATATCTTACAATTTCACATAATTTTCAGTAAATGACAGGGTGATGGGGCAGTAGCTTGT
>NW_021620876.1:3249581-3251938 GCF_004785775.1 Grammomys surdaster
CCAATCCCCTCGCCCCTCCTCCTTCTTCTCTGTGGATGTAACCTCTATCTACACCCCCCCCACTCCCACTTCCCCACCCTCAAAATTCCCACCCCCTGGGGCATCCAGCCTTCATGAGGTCAAGGTTCTCTTCTTCCACCTATGCCCAGCAGGGCCCTCCACTTTTACATATTCAGCTGAAGCCCTGGATCCCCCCCTAAGTGCTCCCAGGCTGGTGGTTTAGACCCTGGGAGCTGTGGTTGGTTGGTATTGTTGCTCTCCTCATGGTGCCACAAACCCTTTCAGCTCCTTCAGTCTTCACTCTAACTCCTCCATTGAGAACCCCATGATCAGTTCAATGGCTAGTTGTGAGCATCTGCCTCTGAATATGTCTGACTCTTGAAGGCCTCTGAGGAGATATCCATATCAGGCTCTTATCAGCATGCACTTCCTGTCTTCCACATCAGCATCTACCTTTGGTGATTGCACATGGGATAGATACTCAGGTGGGGTGGTCTTGAGACGGCCCCTCCTTCAGTTTCTGTCCCTCACTTTGTCTCCATATTTGCTCCCTTGAGTATTTTGTTGCTCCTTCTAAGAAGGACCGAATCACCCTCACTTGGTCTTCCTTCTTTATGGGCTTCATGTGGCCTGTGAGTTGCATCTTGGGCATTTCAAGGTTCTAGGCTAATATCCAATAATCAGTGAGTGAATACCATGTGTCTTCTTTTGTGATTGGCTTACCTCACTCAGGATGATAATTTCTAGTTCCATCCATTTACCTAGGAACCTCTCGAATTCATTGTTTTTAATAGCTGAGTAATACTCCATTGTGTAAATATACCACATTTTTTGAATCCATTCCTCAGTTGAAGGACATCTGGGTTCTTTCCAGCTCCTGGCTATTATAAATAAGGCTGCTATGAACATAGTTGAGCATATGTCCTTGTTATATGTTCGAGCATCTTCTGGGTATATGCCTAGGAGTGGTATAGCTGGATCCTCGGGTAATGCTATGTCCAATTTTCTGAGGAACCGCCAGACTGATTTCCAAAGTGGTTGCACCATCTTGCAGTCCCACCAACAATGGAGGAGTGTTCCTCTTTCTCCACACCCTCGCCAGCATCTACTATCACCTGAGTTTTTAATCTTAGCCATTCTGACTGGTGTGAGATGGAATCTCAGGGTTGTTTTGATTTGCATTTCCCTGACGACTAAGGATGCTGAACATTTCTTTAGATGCTTCTCGGCCATTCGAGTTTCTTCCGTTGAAAATTCTTTGTTAAGCTCTATACCCCATTTTTTAATAGGGTAATTTGGTTGTCTGGAGTCTAATTTCTTGAGTTCTTTGTATATATTGGATATTAGCCCTCTATCAGATGAAGGATTGGTAAAGATCTTTTCCCAATTTGTTGGTTGTCGTTTTGTCCTATTGACAGTGTCCTTTGCCTTACAGAAACTTTGCAATTTTATGAAGTCCCATTTGTCAATTCTCGATCTTAGAGCATATGCCATTGGAGTTCTGTTCAGGAACTTTTCCCCTGTGCCCAAGTATTCGAGGCTTTTCCCCACCTTCTCTTCTATTAGTTTCAGTGTATCTGGTTTTATGTGGAGGTCCTTTATCCACTTAGACTTGAGCTTTGTACAAGGAGATAAGAATGGATCAATTTTCATTCTTCTACATGTTGTCTTCCAGTTGAACCAGCACCATTTGTTGAAAATGCTGTCCTTTTTCCACTGGACAGTTTTAGCTCCTTTGTCAAAGATCAAGTGACCATAGGAGTGTGGGTTCATTTCTGGGTCTTCAATTCTATTCCATTGATCTTCCTGCCTGTCTCTGTACCAATACCAGGTAGTTTTTATCACTATTGCTCTGTAGTACAGCTTGAGGTCAGGGATGGTGATTCCTCCCGAAGTTCTTTTATTGTTGAGAATAGTTTTCGCTATCCTAGGTTTTTTGTTATTCCATATGAATTTGAGAATTTCCTTTTCTAACTCTGTGAAGAATTGAGTTGGGATTTTAATGGGGATTGCATTGAATCTGTAGATTGCTTTTGGCAAGATGGCCATTTTTATTATATTAATCCTGCCAATCCATGAGCATGGGAGATCTTTCCATCTTCTGAGATCTTCTTCAATTTCTTTCTTCAGAGACTTGAAGTTCTTGTCATACAGGTCTTTCACTTGCTTGGTTAGATTCACACCAAGGTATTTTATATTATTTGCAACTATTGTGAAGGGTGTCATTTCCCTAATTTCTTTTTCAGTCTGTTTATCTTTCATGTAGAGGAAGGCTACTGATTTGTTTGAGTTGATTTTATAACCAGCCACTTTGCTGAAGTTGTTTATCAGGTTTAGGAGTTCTCTGGTGGAAGTTT
>NW_021620876.1:3256938-3259466 GCF_004785775.1 Grammomys surdaster
CTTCATGGAGTCCCACAAGTTTTGGTATGATGTGTCCTCATTTTCATTGAATTCTAAAAAGTCTTTTATTTCTTTCTTTATTTCTTCCTTGACCAAGTCATCATTGAGTAGAGAGTTGTTCAGTTTCCATGTGTACGTGGGTTTTCCATTGTTTTTGTCATTATTAAAGACCAGTCTTAGTCCGTGGTGATCTGATAAGATGCAAGGGATTATTTCAATCTTTTTGTATCTGTAGAGGCTTGTTTTGTGACCAATTATATGGTCTATTTTGGAGAAGGTACCATGAGGTGCTGAGAAAAAGGTATATTCTTTTGTTTTAGGATGAAATGTTCTATAG
This sequence comes from Grammomys surdaster, assembly GCF_004785775.1. Classification (NCBI taxonomy): domain Eukaryota; kingdom Metazoa; phylum Chordata; class Mammalia; order Rodentia; family Muridae; genus Grammomys; species Grammomys surdaster. The sequence continues at coordinate 3,257,276 of NW_021620876.1, forward strand.
ATGTCTGTTAAGTCCATTTGGTTCATAACTTCTGTTAATTTCAAAGTGTCTCTGTTTAGTTTCTGTTTCCATGATCTGTCCATTGCTGACAATGGGGTGTTGAAATCCCCCACTATTATTGTGTGAGGTGTAATGTGTGTTTTGAGCTTTAGTAAAGTTTCTTTTATGTATGTAGGTGCCCTTGCATTTGGAGCATAGATGTTCAGAATTGAGAGTTCACCTTGGTAGATTTTTCCTTTGATGAGTATGAAGTGTCCTTCCTTATCTTTTTTGATTAATTTTGGATGAAAGTCGATTTTATTTGATATTAGAATGGCTACTCCAGCTTGTTTCTTGGGACCATTGGCTTGAAAAATTGTTTTCCACCCTTTTATTCTGAGGTAGTGTCTGTCTTTGTCACTGAGGTGCGTTTCTTGTATGCAGCAAAATTCTGGGTCTTGTTTGTGTATCCAGTCTGATAGTCTGCGTCTTTTTATTGGGGAATTGAGACCATTGATGTTAAGAGATATTAAGGAAAAATGATTGTTGCTTCCTGTTATTTTTTTTATTAGAGGTAAAGTTATGTTTGTATCTTTTTTGGGGGTTGTTGGAAGATTACTTACTTGCTTTTCCTAGGTTGTAGTTTCCCTCCTTGTGTTGGCATTTTCCATCAATTATCCTTTGAAGTGCTGGGTTTGTGGGAAGATATTGTGCAAATTTGGTTTTGTCATGGAATATCTTGGTTTCACCATCTATAGTGATTGAGAGTTTTGCTGGGTATAGTAATCTGGGCTGGCAATTGTGTTCTCTTAGTGTCTGTATGATGTCAGTCCAGGCTCTTCTGGCTTTTATAGTCTCTGGTGAGAAGTCTGGTGTAATTCTTATAGGTCTGCCTTTATATGTTACTTGACCTTTTTCCCTTACTGCTTTTAGTATTTTTTCTTTGTTTTGTGCATCTGATGTTTTGATTATTATGTGACGGGAGGTATTTCTTTTCTGGTCTAGTCTATTTGGTGTTCTGTAGGCTTCTTGTATGTTTATGGGCATCTTGTTCTTTAGGTTAGGGAAGTTTTCCTCAATAATTTTGTTGAAGATATTTACTGGCCCTTTAAGTTGAGAATCTTCATTCTCATCTATACCTATTATCCTTAGGTTTGGTCTTCTCATTGTGTCCTGGATTTCCTGGATGTTTTGAGTTAGGAGTTTTTTGCGTTTTGCATTTTCTTTGACAACTGTGTCAATATTTTCCACCGTATCTTCTGCATTTGAGATTCTCTCTTCTATCTCTTGTATTCGGTTGGTGATGCTTGCGTCTGTGACTCCTGATCTCTTTCTTAGGTTTTCTATCTCCATGGTTGTCTCCCTTTGAACTTTCTTTATTGTTTCTATTTCTAGTTTCAGGTCCTGAATGTTTTTGTTTAATTCCTTCTTTGTGTTTTCTTCCATTTCTTTAAGGGATTTCTGTGATTCCTCTTTAAGGGCTTCTATCTGTTTACTTGTACTCTCCTGTATTTCTTTAAGGGAGTTACTTAATTCCTTCTTATAATCCTCTATCATCATCATGAGAAGTGATTTTAATTCTGAATCCTGCTTTTCAGGTGTGATGGGGTGTTCAGGGCTTGCTATATTGGGAGAATTGGGCACTGATGATGCCAAGAAACTTTGGTTTCCGTTGCTTATGTTCTTGCGCTTGCCTTTCGCCATCTGGTTAACTCTAGTGGTACCTGCCCTCACTGTGTAAAACTGGAGTCTGTATTTCCAGTTATCTTGCTTATTGCAGAGCTCCTCAGAGTCCAGAGGTCTCTGTGGTCTTATGCTCCTAATCTCCTGGGTGGAATAACTCCTGGGACTCAGGCCACCTCTTGGATCTGGAAATCCTTCTGCTCTGAGTGCAGTGGGTCCTCGATGACTCAGGATTCAGTTTCAGCTGCTCTGAGTGCAGTGGCTCCAGCTGCTCTGAGTGCAGTGGCTCCTGGATGACTCGGGATTCAGTTTCTCCACAGGACAGGAGCAGACCGACTCTGTGTCACCTGCTCTGAGTGCAGTGGCTCCTGGATGACTCAGGATTCAGTTTCAGCTGCTCTGAGTGCAGTGGCTCCTGGATGACTCAGGATTCAGTTTCTCCACAGGACGGGAGCAGACCGACTCTGTGTCTGCTCCAGCCGGGAGGAGCAGGCAGGGGCAGAAGGGAAGTGGAATTCCGGAGGGGCGG
>NW_021620876.1:3259476-3283785 GCF_004785775.1 Grammomys surdaster
TGCCCTGGATGTCCCTGGCTCCCCGATCTATCTCAGCTGCTCTGAGTGCAGTGGCTCCTGGATGGCTCAGGATTCAGTTTCTCCACAGGACAGGAGCAGACCAACTCTGTGTCTGATCCAGCCCAGAGGACCAGGCAGGGGCAGAAGGGAAGTGGCGGGGCAGTAGCTTGTTAATGGTAAGAGTTAGCTTGCTCTTAGATAGAAAACTGCTGTCCAGGAAGAGAAGTATGGTGCCCAAATGTATGAAGTTCCATGGTTAAAAGAATCACCAAGTTTGAATTCAACTTTCTTGATTATAATATGTTCTATTATTTTCTCCTTAATGTGAACTGGTGTGCTCATATGATGACTATCAATGATATATGTCTTTTTTATTTTGATAGAAAACAAAATTAATTAAATCTCATAGCCATTTTGAAGGAAAAGGTAAAATAGCCAAGGATATAAGTTATGAATATTTTTTTCCTAATTTTAAATAATGTTCCTCTAAAATATTAAGCAAGGTCTTCCAAGCTCAAGAAGAAAAGGCCACTTGTTATTTGTCATAAATGGATTCTAATTTATAATGTATATAGCTTTATATGTAAATTGCTGCAAGACTGTGAATAATGTAATATTTAGAAAGGTTATGAAGAAAGGGTATTATCTGGTGATGAGGATGGATGAAATATAGCCAAAATAACACACAAGACTTGAAAAAAATAGAGATAATTTTTAATCTTCAACTTTGTCATAATTTCTCCATCCTCTTTCCAACCCACTCTTTCCGTGTGTGTGTGTGTGTGTGTGTGTGTGTGTGTGTGTGTGTGTTTGTAGGATAATAAGAGTGTAATTGACAGTGAAAGTACAAAACTCCAAATGAAATTTCATGATTTTAGAATGACCAATCTAACCATGAGTTCCGTGAAATACATAGCATTTGAGGTAGGGCAAGTGTTTGTTAAGCAGATACCTTAAACTAGCTGTGTGATGTTTGACTTTTGAGTCCATTACAATAAATGTTTTAAAGAGTTTTTAAAGATCAGCTTTTCACATCCTCCAAGATAAAGAAATATTTAAGATGCTTGCTCTCTCAGGCTCAGAGGTAGTGTTTAGGACAGGGCTAAAGTAAGACTGAAGTGCTGATCCTCTGTCTATACTTAAATAAAACACATTTTATTCAGTTCTGGGTTTACCACACTCTATTTGATCCATTACTCTGAATTTCTACCAGATAGGAAATGATCTTTTCCTAGAGTGAAACATGGTTTGAGTTTATCCCTTACTGTCTGCAGTAGAAATTAATAGGAAAAAAGTTCTCACATAAACAGTGAGACAAAATAATGATGGGAGGCAGAAAGAGGGAGGAATCTGGATAGAAGAGGGAAAGGGAGGAGAAAAAAATGGCAGGAGCAGGTATGTGGGTAGAAAAGAGAGAGGCCCAGAAGGCAAGGAGAATGAATGAAAATATGCAGTGACCAACCTAATTTGGGATCCATCCCATGGGCAGGCACCAAACCCTCACACTATTACTGATGCTATGTTGTGCTTGCAGACAGGAGCCTAGAAAGGCTGTCCTCTAAGAGGCTCCACCAGCAGCAGACTGAGACAGATGCAGATAATTAGACCCATACATTAGACTGAGGTCAGGGACCATTACGGAAGAGTTAGGGGAAGGATTGAAGGAGCTGAAGGTGATCGAAACCCTATGGGAAGACCAACAGTGTCAACTAATCTGGAATCTTGGGATCTCCCAGAAACTAAGATACCAACTAAAGAGCATAAGTGAACTGGTCTGAGGCCCTGAGCACATATGTAGCAAAAGACTGCCTTCTCTGACCTCAGTGGGAAAGGATGTGCCTAATCCTGTAGAGACTCCCTTATCCCAGGGAAGGACAATGCCTGGGGTGGGGCACTCTCTCAGAGGCGAAGGGAAAGGGATTGAGATGAAGAACTCTGGGACCAGGATGGTGGCAACATTTTGGATGAGAATAAACAAAATAATGAATTAAAAATTAAAAAATGATTTTTAACCACTATGAAGTTGTTTATTTGCACACAGAAAGACTACATATAGTCCCTTAGTCTTAAAATTTCACCCTCTCTTTGATTGGTAGCAATTTCTAACAGCCAACCAACCAGGCATGTTTACCATTGTCCTGCTTCTCACTAACTTTCTCCTCAGGTAAAGTAAACATTCTCCCTAAATCCTGTTTTTATATGTACACCTGTGATTACCCTAGTTTTCTTTCAATGGTGATGTTTTTCTTTGAAAATATTCATGTTTCATATTTTCTTCAAATTGCAAATGCAAATTATGGTAGTGGTATGTCTTAATTTCATGCCAAGGAAACTTCGTGGTCCATTATTCTGACTGCAGAGCAAGTCTAAATATGAGGCACGTGGACCCCTGACCCATGGTTGATTAAGACTTGTGACTTGACCAGCTATTCAGATAAGCATGAATAATCAGAAGGTCCTTCTCTGGGATCTGAATTAAGGAAGCAATTCATAGACTCGAAAAGTAAAATATGCAAATACTGGACCCAGGAAATGGAAATGAACCTTCCATAGAAAATGTCAAGAGATTATAGCAACTTTCTAAATGTTAAAACAAACTAAAACAAAACCACCACCAACAACAACAACAACAAAAAATATACAAAGTAGAACCAACACAGAGAAAGATCAGATTGCTGAGATATAAATGTACAGATATAAATATACATGAGGTATAAATGTGCAGATATAAATATACAGTCAGAATGTGGATGGAATATGGACACATAAAGGAACTAGGCTATCTATGCTCTTGTAGAGCAGTGTGGTTGATAGCTAAATAAATAAATAAATAAATAAATAAATAAATAGACTTAGACAGCCTGTTCTGCATGCTTTGACTCCCTTGGGATTCTTGCCTCCCTGAAAGAGGTCTGACACATGCTGGTGAGTACATGCTGCTCATCGGCATCTAATTCATTAAATTATCTTTACCAGCAGCTTATAAGCATCTTAAGAAGGCCAAGTCTTTCTTCTCTTTTGTTGTCTTTCACACAAATTTCTACCAGTGCTTGACACGCATTACTTGCTGATTGATTCAAGGCAACTTAGACATACTACACATTTATCTCAAATAGCAAGGTAATGATTCCAAGCCTTTCAGCTTAAAACAGAAAATGCACCTTAATTTCTAACCTGTTTACTTTCTGTTTTTGTCAGTATTTTTAAGAGACGGCAATAATAACTCACTGCATAGCTGCCACCAAGTATCAGGAGAGTTAAATACATAGGAAGCCGGATTTGATGAGTGACAAGAACTTGTCAGAGTGTGTTTATGACAAGGAAAAAAACTGTCCTTTCCATTATGAGGAGACAAAGACAGATATATATTGTATTAGATTATCACTTCCTACTACTTACTCTTTCAAACAGATGCATGCCAAATACAAGTTCAGACTTTTCAAATTGGAAGAAAAGGTAATAGTACAAAATGAGTCAAATATGCTTGGCATAAGAAAATTTCAGAATAAAATTCTTTGGTACTTTCAAATGCTATAGAAATAGATAAGACAGAGTTAGTTTTAAGTTTGAGGGTAGTTATTAAGTTATCTTCCAGTGTTATCTCCTTTCAAGTGTGTAATTTCTGCTTCTTCGGCTTTTCTGACAGGTCGTCCTTTTCATTCCTTTAATCACTGTGGTCAGTCTTTTCTGAACCAAGCAATTTCTCAGCACCCTTCTCAGGTAATTTCCCTGACTTTAAAATGCCTTGTGTTTAATGACACAGTGAACCAAAAGGATCAAAGATTTATTTGGCTCTTGTTGGCTTGTATCACAGCTGTGATAGAATGTTCTGGCTTATAGACAAGGAGGAAGCAATAAATATAGCATGTCTGACCTTCAGGAAAGACTTTTTTTAAATTTTATTACAACGTTCCTTTAGACCACATGCCAGAAAGCTAATTGTCTTCATTACATAAGAGACTGGGCTACACTGGGACTCATCCTTCCTCATCTAATTCTAATAATCTTACACTGAATGGAGAGACCCCCTTTGCATATTTCTATGCCATTGTGGTAGGCCTGCAGATGTTCTTTTTTAGTGATCTACTCAGGTGAAGCCTCTTGCATGCATCTCTTCTGGTATATCAGTGAACTAACCAGAAACATTATTCTATTTTTCCATGCTAACAATTGAACTTGGGGGTTGCACATGTTAGGTGAGCTTTCTACCACTTACTTTCACCCACAGCCTCAGAAGTGCTTTTCTTTGCTGGGCTTTTCTATTTTTCTATTTCTGTCTTGACACTGACATGATATTTTCAGTCATATATATATATATATATATATATATATATATATATATATATTTGTTTGAGAGAGAGAGAGAGAGAGAGAGAGAGAGAGAGAGAGAGAGAGAGAGAGAGAGAGAGAGAGAGAGAGAGAGACTGAGAATGTATGGAGGGGAATTGAGCATATGATGAATGACAAAAACGCCATAAAGACAAGTTCTTAACATCGCTGTAAATGAACTCCAAAATTTAATAATTGAACTGCTCAATTAATGTTCAGAATTTGTATTATTATCTACTCCAAATACCTATACCAATCTGCTTTGATATCATTCAGGTTTCAAGACAAGCTACTGAAAATCTCCACAGGTGAGATAATGACTAGTCATTTAGGAAACCATGGTTATATTGATTAGATATTTGTAAACAGTCAGCAAGGTACTATTCTGTTTTTAAGGCTCCATTCTTCCATTTAAATAACATATATAGAATAACACAAGCTCCTCATGCTCTCTAAGAAATGAACCTCTTCAGCTCAGAATGTAAAGGAATTAGGTTTCAGGCCTCCAATGCTCTGGTCATCTTTAAGGGTATATCAATTTCTGATCTCATTAATAGCTGAGGCCACAGAAGTTGTGCTGGGTTATCCACAGGCATTTTTTTCTTTTTTCTTTTCTTTCTTTTTTTTTTTATATTTTCCCATTCCTCCTAGTATGGTGTATTTCACTTTGCATTGATCACAGATTCTCAAATGAAGCTAGTGTTTCTAATGCTTAGATATTTACATTAACCTCTTCAACTAAGAACAGAGGTCATACGTCTATTAGCACATCCCATTGCAACTTGCATAAGCAATACTCTTGAGGTTGCAGAAGCATCTGTAGTCACAGTAAAAACAGACACAGTGTCTACTGATCACAGGGAATTGTCCATGAGCTTGGAAGGGCCAAAGTCATATCCCTGCAACCCTTCAGAGTCTTACTTATAATGGACACTGATCATACTGTCTTGAACTCAGGGTATTAGTTCCTGCAAGCTGAGTTTAGGTCAGCTTTCTCCTTCTAGACTGGACCACTAATGGTTCTCATCTAGAAACATAATAAAACCCTTTTCCCTGTTAGGCGCTGAGTACTAAAATGAAACTTTGTGGAAACTGGCAAAATATAGATTGTGTGCACCAATACAATTTTATTATGAAATAATTACAATAGAAACAGTTTTAGAATTTGCAAAAGTGCAAATGTGAAAAGAGAGATTTGAATATTTGGGTAGAGGTCATTGCTATTTTATGTTCCTCTGTTTCAAGGGAATAAATGTAATACTGTATACAAATATATACTGCAGCATTTTGCTGCAGTGAAATTTCACACATAGTTGCTTTGCAAGAAACTAATATTATAAATAAATCAAACATATGTTTTTAAAAGGATGACGAATAACACTTCTTGGGTTTCTTTAAGCTTCCTAAATTTTAAAACTTATTGACATAGATACAGCAACACATGATGGCTAATTGTGCAAGAGATTTCTGCATATAGGAGACAGATAAAGCAAATCTTTTTTTTATAAATCAGTTGCTGACTCTACTCTCACTTCCTATCTATTCTACATGGTTTCTTATAAAGTTTTATGCTTACTCACTAAAATTGCCCGCAGATAGTGAAGAACCCTGTCATATCCTATCATATCTCAGATAGGCAGAAAAATGACCACAAGGGACTGAAATAAGAAAAACTCATATCTCAATGTACTATGCCAAATAGATTATGTAAATATGATCACAAACCTGGGTGAATTAAACCCTAAGTACACGTGTCTATGCGAATGTGTAAGCAAGTATGTGTGCATGAGTACACATATGTGCGAATGTATGCATGTGTTTGCATTCACTATCGTGTGTGTGTGTGTGTATGCATCTGTTCACATGCCCTGTATTTATACACAGAGAGACATAGGAAGGGAGAGTTAAGGCAAGAAGCATGATAGGAGCCAGAGAAAATCAAGAAAGAGAATGAAATTAGAAGATAATAAGAGTGTTCCAATTACATGAAGACAATGATTGTGATTATGACATTGTTGTCAGTAACTAGCAAGAAATTACTAAAGCCCACCAAAGTTCTTTATTCTTTATATGATGAAAATATTTTAAAGTTATTAAGTTCAGAATTTGTTCATATGTTGAAATATAGGCACATTAGATTTCAGAAAATGTAGATTAGATGTATGTTTTACATAAAATACAATGAAAAGATAGAAATGGTTATGAAATAACCTGACTTTATATATCAAATGAAAACAGCCTCTGTTCTCAGCTTTTCAAAAATATACTAACAAAAATTTACATGAAACACCAAAATCAATAAACCATATTCATGCTCATGAAATTTTCCTTGCGTGTATGAAGCAGTGAAATATTTGAGCCGCCAGCACAATTCTCAGTTCAAGATGGTACCATAATGTAAGTAAGTGGCCTGGTGGAAGTTTACCCAGTGTCATGTTTTTCAAACTTTCATTCTACTTGTTGGTGATTTCACTGTTTAAAATCACTCCCGGGTACAGTGTTGAAATACTATCCAGTGTTTCCAAGCACAGGAAGGCTATTTGTGTGTTATAAACAAAGATAAGTTTCATTCAGACTGACTTCTAATGCTTTAGCCTGTGAACTCAATGGTAATAAATCAACATACACTTTCTAAAGGCATTTTATCAGGAAGAATGAAAGAACATATAAGCCCAAGTTATGTTGGTAAGTAGAGTAATAGAGGCCCCAAAGCACACAGGAACCTAATCTTATATTTCCCTTCAGAGAAATGGTGCAGAAGTCTCCAGTGCCATAGTCTGTAATTTAGCGCTTATAGTAAATTTACAGAATAAGACATTTCAAATAATGAGACTTGGTTGTATTTGTTATTCAGTTATGTATAATTTATCTGGAGTAATATGTGTAGTGTATGAATATATTATATAACACATACTCTATAATATACCAAAGAGCATTACAAAGACTCATTGATAATATAGTTACAAAATATCATACATGGCCTTGAAGTTAAAATTAAGAAAGAAAGCTGTTAGACAGTGGACAGTTGTAGTTTCCTGACTCCTCCTAGCCTCTGCTTGTCCATAAACCCAGGCTCTGTTTCCTGTACACTTGTACATTTGTGATTACTAACAAATTACACCTAAGGATATTGAAATGAGGCTTGGAGAAGAAGCTTTACAATGTGTTAAAAAGCCCAAACTGACTAACTTAGGGTTAGTTGGTCCAGGAGATAAAGTCAGAACTTAGAATTAAACTTGTGAAAAAAATTAAACTTGTGATGCTTAGGAATCTGTTTAAACTCTTTTGTTATATAATTCAAAAAGGGCTTTAATATGTTTCCCATTATAGTCAATGTATACATCATAGAAGTAAACTAAAAATTAGAATTGTATCCACTAAATTCAATAAAAGTAATCATGGATTTGTTCGTGTTATTGCTGTGAAATTCTCTGAATGTAAGGTAGTTTTCATCAGTATGGGTATTGAATTTTGGGTAAAAGACAGGAAGGTCTTGTCATATGTTTGGATCCACTGGCTAGTTAGAAAGACAGTGTGTAATCTTATTATATATTCATAGGACCGAGGTTGAGAAATAAATATTGTTACCCTGTTTTAACAGGAAGTAGCAGAATGGGCATGTCTTTAGAACAAAAATTGACATTTACATCCTTAGGCTGAAGAATCAATCTATAATTTAAAAGTATGCTGGTTAACTTTTTGACTTGACACAACCTCAAGTTACCTGGGAAGAGAGAAGCCTCTATTGAAGAATTGAACAGATTAACCTGTGGTCATGTCTGTGACAGATTGTTTTGATTGATGATTCAGGCAAAGAAGCTTAGCCCTCAGTGGCACCATCTCTAGGTATATAAGGAAACTAAGCAACAGACAGATGAAAGATGAGTATGTAGCCTTCCCCTACTATGGATCCTCTCTTAAGTTCCACTCTGAGTTCCCCCAATGATTCATGACCTGGGAATTGCAAACCAGACCAGACCCAAGATTGGTTAGGCCTTTGTTTTTATTTAATTCTGTTGCTGTGATAAAACTCTTTAAATAAATAAATAAATAAATAAATAAATAAATAAATCTTGCTTTTATCTTAGGGTCGAGTCTGCATTTCTAAGGAGCTCTCCTGGATTCTTAAAGGTGCTTGAGGACAAATCATTTACTGAAGAACAGTTGGCTCCTGAGCTCTATCTACTCCCTGGTGTCCTGGACAAGGCCTCGGTGATTTGATTCTAATCAAAAACACAAGAGATTTAGAGTAGATTTTCAGACAGCACTCTGGAACGGCGTTGCTATATGAACTTATACAGATCCCCTCATTAATAGTCTCTCTGACTGTTAACACATGTTTTCTAATTCCTGCCACCTGGGTATCTCTAACACACCTTAGAATTTTAGAAAGATGAAAAGTAAGTCTCAGAAATAACACACTGTGCTCTAATTAAAATGGAATTCTGAGGATACAGCCAAATTTACTTTCATGAGAACAAATATTTAGTCAGCATTTACTACTAATTAATGTTGCAGGTGTTATATTGGGTGTGCAGGTAACAAAATTGAGAAGAAAAGATCTCTGCTTTTATTTTTGTTTTTTGTTATTATTGGGAGTTTGGGGTTTGATTGTTTGTTTGTTTAATAATAGTTATTCTAAATTAAAAAGCATTCTGACTGGAACTAGTGTAATTCTAGGCACTAAGGACTTCCCAGTCTTAGGGAGATCACTCCTCTTTGTTCTTCAAGTTTCACTCTTAACAGCTGAAACTTTCTGTTTTGCCTCCAAATTATCTTGCCCACTTTAGCCATAGGTGTCATATATTTTATTCTTCTACCATTTTGAACTACAATCACATCATATACCAAGGATGTGGTTAGCAAATCATAAATGTATCTAATAACATTGAATGCATCTAATAACATTGAATTTCTAAACTTCAAAAAGTTATTTCTGGCTTACTTTTCAAAGATAAGCTAGTGACCCAGGCTCGGGATTTGTCTTTAAGGATATGGTTTTCTTTACTCAAATTTCTACAGCTGGGCTTAACTCTTTCCAGTTAGTAAAGGATTTAAGATCCATTGGTAGAAGAATGCAAAATCCATAGTCATTCATCTTCTCCACTTTCTTTGTTTCTTTGTTTTCTCCCAAAATCAACTTTACTAAATTAGAGCACAAGAGATTTTACATTTGCAATTGCTCTTAAAAGCAGTAGTGCTTTACCCAAACAATATCCTCTCTGTCATTTCAAAATCATAAAAATGGAGCAAATGGCTCCAATAAAACTGCAGCTGCAAATGAAGATCACAGTGTCTCCTGGGCCAAGTCTGTGATCTGTAACCCTGCTCACTCAAGTAAGATGAAGATTACTCTGCTATTCTCATCGATGCTTTAGACATGATCGGTTAACCTTAAAAATGCCAAGGAAATGCCACAGAAAGAGCAACAACCTAAATTTCTAAAAGGAAAATAACTTCATCTTTATTTTTGCAGTTTCAAACAACTATAGGTGGTAGTTCTGGGGTGATAATTCACTGTCAAGATGCTGAAGTGATGAGGATGTAAAAGAAAACAGAGCCTAGGAAGACAACTTCAGCCTAACAGGAAATGTAGTTAACTACTGTAATCCAGAACAGCAAACCACCCTTCGGTTTCATCTGATCTCTGTTTCACAGTAGTTTTAGTTCCAAAAGGCTTTACTAGACCTGCCTAAAGAATAAAATTTATGTTGCATATGAGGTCAAATGCAATGCAGCTTCTCATATCTGCTCTCAGTCATCTTCCAGGTGGCTCGGCTCTAACCCAGGAAATAACAACAGAGTGTGAGGAACCAGAGTGTGTGTGGTCTCATCCCACCTTGCCTAAAGGCCAATTCCTGAAGCAATGTAGGTTCTCCATACCCAGTTCCACTTCATTAAAAATACCGTTCAATGGTCAGAGTAGACAGATACCTATAGGAAAACCAGGCGAAGGAGTGATTATCTCAAAGCATACAAAAATCTTGCAAAAATAAGAAATAATGCTCTATATGACAGTGACTTCTGTTTATACAGATATGCTAAACTATCTTATCTGAACTTCAAAATATTACTTGATATTTTAGAATATTTCCACGTTTCTTAGCCACAGTGCACAATATAGTCTAGCACTCAAAGAGTGCCTATGGCACTTTTCTTATTCTGTTCGATGTAAATTACTATAAATAACATCTCTAAAGATTTCTGAGCTTTCGTATTCCTTGCACATTTTGATTTCAGCATGAAGATAAATTCATAGACCATTACTTAATTTTTTCCCTACATTTAGGGGAAAATGGAAATGAAGAATTCTACATTTTTAACATTGAAGTATGTTTAAAAGTAAAACTAGAAATACGGCAGTGTAATTACACTGACATCTTTTGTAAGTGATAACACATGATAACATATAATTGAATGGCTTTTCCACCACAGGAATCACAGCTAGGGAAAAAAGACAAAGAGCCTAATTTTTTTTCTCTAACTAATCAGGATTGATGTTAATTAAAGAAGAGTGCAAGATAATGACTTCTCATTACTACCTGATAGATAGAAATAGATTATTTTTATTCTAGGTAAAATAGCAATTAAATAACTTTTTTAAAAGGATGTATTTTCAGAAGGCTTTCTTCTATAATTGGTGAAGCATTAGGATAAAGGTCTTTCTGAAAAATTGTCTACAAAATGGATTTCATCAAAGGCTGTTTATTCTTTAGCGTTTTGTCACACTGTGTGGGATATGAGCTAGACAAAAGATGGTATTTGAATAGGCAGTAATCAGAACAAAATTGACTTGCGTTATTCTGTGGAATGTTTGCATTAAAGAACACAGTCTAACAAAGTAATTAAAACCCAAGTTCAAATCCCAGTACCTTTAGCAACTAGTTCTGTGGCTTAAATCCATGGTTTTAAGTTCTATAATGCTTAATTTCTCATCTGTAAAATTTTTGCATAACACATTAGCCAGATATCACAATGCATGCCTATAAACTCTACTCTTGCAAAGCTGAGGCAGGAAGATTAAGAGATTAGTTCTAGCCTGGGCTACATACATTTTTCCTAGAAAAAATGAGGAGCTGTGTCAGACTCTGTCTCAAATACTAATGCTAAACTGTTCTGAGTAAGTCCATTTGAATGTTAAATAGTGACATTTCTCTATTGTACAGTTTGACCCATAGGGGGAGCTAAACAAATACTATGAGGTATAGTAGCTTCCTCTGCCCATGCAATAACTCATCACAAACCTGAGAACAGTGATAGTCCAAGCAGGAATTGTTTGATTTAAGGTAAAGTGAGACGAGTAATCTACCAAGGTCCTGCCCATAGAGCATGACTCCATCAACAGATGCTGCTGCTCACCTCTGACTCTGGTTCTTTTCCCAGGTCACTATCTGTAGGTAGACTCTAGCCCCTTACAGATGGAAGACTGTGACACTATGACTTTCGGAACTGAGAGGTTTTTCCTGGTCTCTCCCAGGTGGCCGTTTCAGGCTGCGATGGTTTGTTTCTTTAAAGCCTAAGAGAAGACATCTGCAGTTCCATCTCCCTGGTGTTGCCAAATTCTAAATTCTAAATCGATTTTACACAGTGTTCATCTCATTAGGGCAGAACTTCCCAGATAATCGTTTGATTAAGTTAAAGCTGGCTGATAATAGACCTTAATTACACCATTACACTGCTACTTGCTTTCATTTCCTCAATTCTTACCTGTGCCCCTGGGTAAGGATTTATGACAAGATTAGGAATGGTAGACCTATCTTGGAATTCTACACATTGGCACTATCACTGTATACTTACCATCATTGGTGGCACTAAATGCTAACTGGATTGGTTTTTAAAATACATATGAAGATATGATGCAGACAGACCAGCAGTATTCTTATGTTACCTACATTTTCAAATAGCACTGACTTATATATTTAACAGCAATAACTTACTTTCTTGATAATTCATCTTTTCACCTAGTTGTCCAAGGTTGCTTCGTCCAAGTATTTACAGCAGAGTGAAAAAAAATAGCTGTAGGGAAAGGAAAAAAACAATAACTAAAATGTAAAATACACACATACAGTATTAAAAGCTCTTACTTCTAGGTGTAGATGCAGAGTCACTTCTAAAAAACTGCAACCCAAGGGAGTTTTCAGAAACTGTTAAGGAAAATAATAATTATCAGCACTCCTGGGTTGCCAAAGAGAATTATTACCTACAAAATGAAAGCAAAGCATGTGTGAGAGTGTAGGTTACTTTGGAAAGCATTTAACAGTATATACAAAACAGAAACAGGGGAAAGTGTGTAATCATGTTGGTCTCAAAAACAACTATGAAGAGGACTACCTTTTGGAAAGGCATGTGAATACTGTCAAAATAAAAATGGGCTTACTCATATTAACTGGAATAACAAAAAATAATAATTAAATGAGAAACCCAGGGGCTATCAAGGAAGGGTTTCTATGCATGATTACCTGACAGTAATTGTAACAAATGAGTTCAAACGACCAGATCGTGCCCCAAATCCCACTGTAATGTTAGGCTCTGACATTACACAGCTATCAGTCTGCAGCTAGAACTTATTGATCCACAACAGCTAACACCATTCCGCTCTCTCTTGCAACTTTCCCTTGCATCAACCTATTTGAATCTACCTATGGTGTGTTAGCCATATGGTGTGTGTTTTAGAATAAATATTCTCTGGAGAGTAACTCTCTGACTGTTTTTGTTGTTCCTTTTCTATAGACTGACACCTTAATCAAAATTGTATGTTAAAGAATAGTAGTTAATCTATTCTATGTTAAACCATAACTGGGAAAAATTTACAGTTTAGTATTTTAGAAATATATATTTTAATAAACATCATCAAAATATCTCACAATGAAGTACTTATATTTGTGATACACACAATGTGTCTGGAAAATAGTGCCTTTTATGCCAAAGAAATAAAATAAAGGCAAAGGAAATAACCTTTTAAAAACTCCTATATGAAGAAGTAAATTGCAGATTTGTGTGACTTCTTTGTATGAAATGGGGTAAAAGAATCAATTTCAGTAATTAACTGAATGAAAGCAAGAGTGTTATGAGGGATGAATAATCAGTTCAGAAATGCTTTGCGGAGGGCTGAGGAGAGAGCTAATGGGTAAAGCAAATGCTTTGTCACTGTAAGGACCTGAGTTTACATTCCCAGCGCTCAAGTCAAATAAAGTACTGTACTGCGTCTATCTAATCTCGAGATTCTTCTAGTGAGCTTGGGGGAAGAAGTAAGAGAAACCTTTGAATACTGACTAGTCTCTCTGTCTCTGTCTCTTTCTCTGTCTCTCTCTGTCTCTCTGTCTCTGTCTCTCTCTCTCTCTTTCCCTCCCTCCCTCCCTCTCTCTCTCTGTCACACACACATGCACAAACATGCGCAAACACACACATGCAGACACACATGCACATGTGCACACACACACACACTAGCAACAACAAAACACATTCTCAAACAAGGTGGAAGATGAAGATGGACTGAAGATTGTCTTCTGACTTCCATAGATATGCTGTGGTAAATGCACACCTGCATTTAAACAAAAACACACATGCATACACATGTCTGCACATGCCACATACATAGACACACTAACGCAAATATCTATAACAAACGAAACATAATAAATTGGAGACAGAGAGCCACAAAATTGTTTATAGTTTTGCTTATGTTAAACAAAATAGAATGTGACTAAGTAGAACTCAGGATCAACAAGAGTTAACGTCACACTTTCTGACTGAACATGTTGTCTGAATCCTCTTTTCATTGCCAGAACTTAAAATTATTGAAATTTGGCCAATTAAATAACCCTTCCTTAATGAAAGATTCACATTGAGTCAGCCTCACCTCAGAGTAGTGCTTAGAAGGCTTCAGAGAATTTGTGAAGCAGTAACATGTGTCACGTATAAAGAAACCCAATTAAGCTTGCTAAGCCTTCAGATATCAGTGATGGGTATATTCCTAGTTGCTGCTATTGTCTATTCATGGTCAATACTATTAAACCCAGCTATCTAAGCACGCTTTACCACACTTGTATCCTTTGAAGACACAACTCAGGAAGAGATACCCGATCATTCTACTGGGTGGCACCATAAACAAGCCTGGAGTTGTTGTTGTTATTGCTCTTCCCAGTATTGGGCACAGTGAAGGAAGAATAGAACAAGAAACCAACATACACACACACACGCGCGCGCGCACACACACACACACACACACACACACACACACACATACACGTCTTTTTTTTTTTTTTGGTTTGGTTTGGTTTTTTGAGACAGGGTTTCTCTGTGTAGCCCTGGCTGTCCTGAAACTCACTCTGTAGACCAAGCTAGCCTCGAACTCTAGAACTCAGAAATCCACCTGCCTCTGCCTCCCAAGTGCTGAGATTAAAGGTGTGCGCCACCACCGCCCAGCACACACACACGTCTATAAATAATCTCCCACCAATACTCTGTCTAAAAAACCTAATCAAACTCAGTGGTTCACACAAAAATATGAAACAAAGATAAGATAGGAGTTGCTTAGTTAGAGGGCTGTAGTATGAGAGGGACTGGATGAGAAGAAGAAGGGAACTCTAAATGACTACATGATTCATTATATACATATATGAAACTGTCAAAAAATAACTTTTAAAAATTATTATCCTGCAAATATGTATACTATTGAAAACATGGATGCCAGCCTCTTCATCTCTGTCACTGTGGTTGGTAGAATAATGAAATCCTCACAGGGCCTCTCTGAAATCTGTTACTGAACAGGAAAAAGTAGAGTGTCCAGACAAAATCAAGGACAAGGTCTTCCAAGTGAGGGATCAGTCATAATTATTTGGAATTACTTAAGTTGTCAAACTCATAATTCCAAGATAAAAACCAGATTACCTTTCCTTGGATGTGGTCAGAAAGAGATGTGGCGATGTATCAGCAATGGGTGACACTTTTGGCTTCAGACATGCAGGAAGAGGAGCACCAGCCAACATGTGCTCCCAAAACAAAGGGAGGAAACATTCCTGCTGCTTCAGAAAACACCAAACAGTTAAGGCAGTCCATTTTCATCCTAAATGACATTCATGTCAGGCTTGTAACCCTCTAGATCAAAAATAGCACACTTGCATAGTTTGGGAATGTCAATTTTGGTAATTTGTAAAAGAGGCAACATATTACTATCACAATTCCTTATAAAGTTGCATATAAATTATTGCATTTGAGTAAAAAATACTTCTTTGTAGAGAGTAGCAAAAGTTGAAATAGAAAAATTATGACAAGTGAAAGCAAGCTTCTCCTGTTCTTCCATTTCAGAAGGAACATCTCCATTGGGATGAGGAAATTTGGGTAGCCATAACAGATGAACGCTTTTAAAATCTGCATCGGAACGCTATGTTAAATTCAAAGTAAAGTTCAATGCCTAAAGCCAGACACAACATTTTAATCAAATGCTTCTCAGAAGACTACAGATGTATCAATTTTGCATGCAAGCAATTTCAAAGTATAGGTTGGGTTTGAAGGGGTGACTTTCGAAAGAAGACAGTCCTAAAGTGAACTAATATGCTACCTAATAAAATACACACTATTGATCATGATAAGAATCAAAACTATTAGTTGAATGTCCCTCTGAGATATTGCAATAACTTCTAGTGTATTACACTAGTCATAATATCTGTCCAAGATGAAAAAGATAAACTTCAATATTGCCATTTAGAAATTGTGTACCAAAAATGTCTAGACTACTGTTCATCACTTTCTAACGTTGATGTATATTGGAGAACGACATCCAAAAATGAACACAGTACCTCATATGATGAAAGAATATCTCTTATTATTTAGGAATAAAACCCATACATTTGATTAATCAGTAAGACAAATCCTGAGAAATCGAGTGACATCAATTTATGCAAATGCCACTTTGTATAGGAAAGGTTAAAAGGGAGAAAACTGTTTAAAAACTTATAGCACGTGTTGGCAAGGATGTAGAGCAAAGGGAACAGTCCTCCATTTCTTCTGGGAATACAAACTTGTACAACCAGTTTTGAAATCAATTTGGTGTTTTCTCAGAAAATTAGTACTAGTTCTAACTCAAGACTCAACTATACCACTCCTGCGCATATACCTAAAAGATGTTGCACCATATCACAAAGGTATTTGTTCAACTATGTTCATAGCATCTTTATTTGTAGTGGCCAGAAACTGGAAACAACCTAGACATCTTTTAATTGAAAAACAGATAAGGAAGTTTTTGTAACATCATGAATTTTCCAGGCAAATGGATAGAACTTGAGAAAATCATCTTGAGTGAGATATCCCAGTCCCCAAAACACGTGTATGGTATCTGCTCACTTATAAGTGGATATCAGCCGTAAAATACAGGTACCATGTTACACTCCGGGTCTTGTTTAGACCCGGAGCTAAACAAGAGGGAAGGCCCATGTGAGGAAGCTTGAATCTCACTTAGAAGGGGTAATGATAGCCTTATTTGTAATAGCCAGAGGCTGGAAACAACCCAGATGTCCCTTAACTGAAGAAGGGATACAGAAAATGCAATTCAGTTACACAATGGAATACTATTCAGCTATTAAAAGCTAGGACATGATGAATTTTGCAGACAAATAGTTGGAACTAGGAAATATTGTTTTGAGTGAAATATCCCAGATCCAAAAGGACATGCATGGTATGTACTCACTGATAAGTAGATATTAGTCAGAAGGTTCAGAACACCTATGTTACAACTCACAGACAGTAGGAAGCTTAAAAAGAAGTAAGGCCCCAGTGTGGATACCTGAAATTCACTTATAAAGGGGAACAAAGTAATCATGGGAGGCAGAGGGAGGGAGGAAACTGGGTGGGAGAGGGAAGGAAGCATGAGAAAAGAAGGGGTAGGATCAGGTATAGGGAGAGACAGAAGGGATGCCCAGGGGGCCAGGAGAGTGAATTGAAATATACAACAGTGGGGGATGGGAGGAGGAGGGACCTCTAGAAAGTCGAAAACCTAGGATTTGAAAGGCTAACAGGACTCAATGGGAATGACATTAGCTGAAACGTCCAACAGTGTGGAAATGTAACCAGAAGAGACCATCTCTAGTAGATAGACATGGGCTCTAGTTGAGGCAGGGGGTCACCCGCCCATCTTCAATTTTTTTTTAACCTGAGTTGTTACTGTCTAAAGGAAGTACAGGGACAAAAATGGAGCAGAAACTGAAAGCAAGGCCACGCAGTGATTGGCTCAACTTGGAATCCATCCCATACATGCACATCAAATCCTGACACTATTACTGAGACTATATCGTGTGTGAAGACAGGAGCCTGGCATGACTGTCCTCAGAGAGGCTCTACCAGCAACTGGCTGGGAAAAATGCAGACACTTATAGCCAACTATTGGATTGAGAAGGGGGACCAATATGGAAGAGTTAGAGGAAGGAATGAAGGAGCTGAAGGGAATTACAATTCCATAGGAAGAACAACAGTGTCAACTAACCCAAACCCCTCAGAGCTACAAGAGACTAAGCCAAAAACCAAGGAGCATACATGGGCTGGTTCATGGTCCTGGGCACACATGTAGCAGAGGACTGTCTTGTATGACCTCAGTGGGAGGGGACTCGCTTAATCCTATGGAAACTTGATGCCCTAGGGAAAGGTGATACTGGTAGGGGAGGGGTGAGAGTGGGTGGATGAGTAGGGGAGCACCCTCTCAGAGGTGGGGGGAGGAGGAACCAGGAAGGGGGACAACTTTTAGAAAATAAATAAATAAAACAATTTAATAAAGATTATAAAAATAGTCATAAGAGGCAGATAGAGGAAGGGGTCTAGAAGGGAGGAGGGATGGGGAGGGCAATGAGGTATTCAGAATCAGGTGTGGGAGAGAACAGGAGAGATGGCTAGATGGTCATAAAAATGAATGGAATACTGCAACTGATGTGGGTAAGGAGGTGTGTGGGGCATCTCCAGGAGGAGACAGAGACCTGGGATAAGGGAGGCACCCAAGAATCAATGGGGTTGACCTTAGCTGTGACTCACTACATTGGGAATATGGAACCTGAAGCAGCCACCTTCATTAGCCACGCAGGAACTCTAGTGGAGCAATAGACACAAACCATCCAAAAAACTTTCAACCTAAAATTTATCCTGTCTACAAGTAATGCAGGCATGGGCGACAGAGCAGATACTGATGGAATAGCCCAACTTGAGACCTATCCCATTGGCAAGCAACAGTCCCTAACACTCTTAATGATATTCTATTATGCTTGCAGACAAGAGCATGCTGTCCTCTGAGAGGCTCCACCCAGTAGTTGACTCAGACAGATACAGATACCCACAGCCAAACAGTGGATGAAGCCTAGGGACTCTTATAGAAGAATAGGAGGAAGGATTGCAGATAGGAACTCCACAGGAAGATCAATAGAGTCAAATAACCTGAACTCTTGGGGCTTTCAGAGACTGAACCTCTAATCCAAGATTATACATGGGCTGGACATAGACCTCCCCACTCATACATAGCAGATATGCAGCTTGACTTTTATGTGGGTCCTGAACAACTGGAACAGGGTTATCCCAAAAGCTGTTGCCTGTATGTGAGATATGTTCTATTAGCTGGATTGCCTTGTCTGGCTCAGTGGTAGAGGAAGCCCCTAGCCTCACAAAGACTTGAAGTGCCAGGGTAAGGGGGATAACTAGAGTGGCCCCCACACACTCAAAGGAGGCAAGGGGTGGATGGAGGAAGGATTATGAGAGGGTTGACTGGGAGAGGGACAGTGAGAGGGATGTAAAATAAATAAGCAAATAAATAAAATTAAATTTAAAAACAAAAATTTATGTTGATTCATTTTTTTTTTAGATTTATAGCAACAAGCAAACTTAACTCTATGGGCACATTTCCAGTTTTTTTCTATTACAAGTATTTATATATTTTGGGTGTGTGCACATGTGAAAGTCAGGATAACTTGCTGGAACCAGTTCACTTACTCCACCATGAGAATTCCAGGGGTGGAACTCTGGTCATGAGGCCTGGAAATAAGTGCCTCTACTCATTGAATCATCTTACCATTCAAATCCTAAATGACATTTTACTAAATAGTCTGTTTCCTATTGGTACAACAAGTAAAATATGTTATTTTTTATAAGTGTTACTTAAAACTTACCTAGTGAGAGTTCCAGAAAAATAACTGTTATAAATTGATATCTATCTATCTATCTATCTATCTATCTATCTATCTATCTATCAAGACAAGTCATCTTACTCTGTAGCCCAGGCTGTCCTAATGCTCCAAGCGAGCCTTTACCCTCAGCCCCTTAAGTGCTAGAATTATACATGTGAACTGTCATGCACAAGTTAACTTCATTTGTGAAATCGTTGTGCTTTTTAATAGGAGAGTATTGATAAATGTAGACTTAGAAATGAGTTGTTACTTATTTTATAATAATTTACAAAATAAATAGCAGTTTACTCTGCATTGTCCTTTGGAAATAACTATATATTTCATTAATAGATTTATAAGCCAGAAACATCAATATGCTGACATATACGTGAGTGCAATCTTAACATGTTGGATCATCAGATTCCATGCAGAAACATGAGGTAAACAGTCAGCACATTCTTCTACAGCACAGCTAGTTTCTAGGATCAACCTGCACTACAACATTGGGGGAGTTGTTTCATAACATCTAGAGGGCAAGACCTGTCCTGGGAGTCTCCCTAATTAATCATCTAAGCTCATATCCTTTGTCAAAACCTTAAATGAATTAAGTGTTTGGCTGCCTTTTAAGTAGGATGCACCAAAAGTAATTGAATGTGGTAATCGAAAATTTGTTAAACCTGTCACTGCACATCATTATCTGCTCTAAATCCAGCACAGTACAATTAGCTTACAACAGTCAGGGTTGAATCAGGTCCACACCATGGTTGGGTGAGTAATGCATACTCCTCGGTAAATTAATTAGACTCGAAGTAGATGAGCAGAATAAAGGGTGCCTGTTTGAACAGTGAAAACAAGGGACACCCAGGATTTATGAAGTGCCAAACCTATTTCCTGAAGCAGCGTGGGCTAAATAGGCTTCATTATGGCCTGTTAACCAGCAAACATGTCACAGATCAGGCAAGAGCATAAAAATAAAACTCTGCTTAACACTGTTCCCTGTCTTATAATTGATCCCTTAAATGTGGGTAACCTGATATGTAGCCATTAATGAGTAATAGATACCATCTGTTTTCTATTGCCACACATATGTAAGGAAACTGAGAGAGAGAAAGAAAGGTGGCAACTCTACTGTCCAAAAAAAGATTACACAAGAGCTGGGGAAGAAGATTCCCTGTGCACTCACATTGGTTTAGTATTTTCCTCAAAACCCCACTCCCTGATTCATATTTTTAGTGAAAAATATAGATAGAATGATGATAAAACTTCACTGCAGAGTTTACACAAAGATACAAAGTAATTTGAAACAATAAATACAGATCTATTTAGCAAAAATAAAATTATAGTGCTCTACATGGTATATTACATATACATCTATATTATCTATAACTACTATATTACGCACACACTACTATATTACACACACACACACATATATACATATATATACATATATACATATATATACACATATATACATATATATACATATATATTATTAAATGAATATGCATGTTTTGGAGAATAAATTGCCATATGTATGATTAAATGATATTTTTTTTAAAAAAAAAAAGCAGACCAAGTATTATTGTGACCTGTTTGCGAAATTGAGAAAGTTAAGACAATTGTGTGAACCCCATGGATAATGACACAATGGTCCCCATTGACAGACAGACAAATAAGTATCTTTTGATATAGAGTCATCAAATTTTATGATCAAAGCATATAATGTGTGCCTATCTATTACTTGAGATAGAATTTTTGTTAATTTAAAACTATAAAAAAGTCTTATAAATGTTATGGGATGTTTATATTTTCAACAAGTGTTATCTACTTCTCTATCATTGAATCTGGGAAGCCAAATCTATAATGTTTTGGGGGCAATGTGTTTTTGGTCTTGTCAAATATTTTATTTCATTGATGTTAAGTAAAAAATATAATATAGAGATAGATAGATGATAGATAGATAGATGATAGATAGATAGATAGATAGATAGATAGATAGATAGATGAAGAGACTTTTGAGATTATAAAATCCAAACTGTCTTGATTTCATGTAATTAAAAATGTTTGAAATTTTAATTTCCCCAGCACTTCTGCTATCATTTTTGGATCCCCCTATCTCTGTCATTTTAACATATTTTCATCAGTTCTATCATGTTGAGACATTTTTCATGATGATTGCCTCCTCTGCTGGCCATTTTCTGCTTGCTACCTTTGAGTCAGCCAGTCTCAGTGCAGAAGTGATTGCTTCTGGGACGATCCCAGAGATAGCTGAGCTCACCCTTCTGCATTCTTGTTGACTGCAATAACAACAAGCTGAGTTCTAGTAAGCATTAAGATAGTTTTCAGCTTTGTACTTTAGATTCTTTGTTGAGTCTTCAAGTTCCAGTTGTGTTAACAGCACCATGGTTATTTGTTTCCAAATAAATATATAGCATATTTAATTGCTATATGTTGATAAATAGATTCTTTAATCTGATGAGTGTCCCTGAAAAGTTTATATGCATGGTACAAAATGTTCCTGTTATTTAGAATGTTAATACAAACACTCATGTTTATATAGGACATTATATTTTATATTGTTATATAAAATTTATTATATGATTGTATTATTATATTTATTATTATATATAAAATGTATTACTATATTAAATATAGTATATAGAATATACATTATTTTTTAAACATTTACCTTTTAAAATTGAAAAATAAATATGTTTTAAGTGAATAACATTACTTAGGAATTATAAATTCCCAAATACTTTTCTTTCCTTAACGGCCATTTATGGCAGAGAACATCTTCTAATTTCTAGTCACCCTTGACTTGTTGGCTTCACTTGTCAGCATGCTCTATTAGCATCATTGAGATAGACATTTGGAGAGTGTAGGAAAACTTTATATTCAGGGGTCTTAAGTGGCCACTGATAATTCTTCTCTCCTATAAAAGTGAAATCAGTGAGTAAATATCACATATCAACCCTGTTTAGAAAAACCCTATGATCTACATTTTTTTACATTAAAGTTTGAATGCTTGTGTCAAACTATTAATATACAACCTTATTTCTAATAAAGTTTAGTGAAGTAAGTGATAATTATTTGTTGAGGGCCTTACCTGGATATTTCAAATACTGTTTAGTGTCTAAATAATAGACACTACCATTTTCTCATCCATTGGATGGAGGAGATACAATATATACACAATGTAATCAGGATCCACATGGGTGAGAGGATAAGCCAATAGACATTTGCATATTTTTGTAGGTACCAATGTTTATGACCAGCAAAGTCCTTTTCCAGAGTATAAATTTATATCCACTAAACCACAAATATGCTCTGATCAGATACTCTCCAGGCCATCATCATAAATTCAGACCAGTCATGATTCCCAAGACCTCAGCACCAGAAAAATATGTGTGCCGTGCGTGAGAAGCACAAGTGCAGGGTACACTGTGAACTATGAAAATCCAAAGAGTATTTGAACCTAATATCCTACCAGTCCAGAGAAGATCTCGAGTGTTAAATAGTAAGAAGATGATTTTTATTGCCTCTCATATTTTTTCTAATTGCTTTCATGAAAAAAATTCAAAAAGATAATCAAATTGAACAAGTTAGTGCATACCTCTCAGAGATCCCTCATTTACATTCTCTCTATGATCTTCATCATAGAGTGCTTCACTTGTCTACTCTTCTACATATGCATCAGTTTATACTTACTGATTATCCAAGTAGGCTACAGATATCAGAATACTTCTCACACACATTAGTACATATGTGAAGTAAAAATTGTGTGTGTGTGTGTTCATACATGCATGTGTGTTCACATGCATTAGAATAGTGTGTATGTGTATACACTATTTTATTCTTAATTTTAGGTGAAATGGATCTTCTACCATAGTCACAAGTGTAAAGAGAAGCATTTAACTAAATAAGACACACAAATTCTACGCAACTTACACCTGTATTGTTAAAGATCCACTCTCAGTGTTTTGGTGTCAGATGTTATGAAGTATAACATTAGCTGCATTCCGAGGAAGTCATCATTGTATGCTGCCTTCCTCTTCACTCTTGCACCATTTCCAAAGACAATCACTCATTTTAATTTCTTCCACGAGTGTTTATTTATGTGTTCTATAAAGAAATACAGACAGTTAAATAATGGACATTTTT
This sequence comes from Grammomys surdaster, assembly GCF_004785775.1. Taxonomy (NCBI): domain Eukaryota; kingdom Metazoa; phylum Chordata; class Mammalia; order Rodentia; family Muridae; genus Grammomys; species Grammomys surdaster. Next base: position 3,283,107 of record NW_021620876.1, read on the forward strand.
TTTACATTTGTTTACTGCTTCTTTCCATCAGGATGTTTTTGGAATTCACTATTTCAGTAGGCAAATAGTTTTTTTTTTCTTTATCAGGAATATCCAACCCAAGAATATAATATAGCCTGTTTGCCCATGTGTATGTTGAAAATTTCTTTACAGTTTTGGACTACTGAAGGTACAGAAACATTCCTATACAATCATTACTGTGCATGTCTTTCTTGCTCTCAGAGTAGGTTTGGTGAGTCAGAGAATATACTTATATATTAATTCTATGAAAAAATGAAAGATTAATGTTTTATATTCTCACAATAAATGAAAGGATGTTCCAGGTGTGCTATTATATATACATATATGTGTGTGTGTGTGTGTGTGTGTGTATGTGTGTGTGTGTGGTGTGTGTCTATACACATTATATATACATTCTAACACAATGGACATTTAAATGCCTTGTGTGTATCTCTTTATGAAGTACACTATCTAATGAGTGTATTAGTCTGGGGAAAAGTTGTAGTACTCGAAGAGTACTCACACTATAAAAGTTTAATATATTTAAGACTAAACTATAGTAAAATGATTAAAATGTTACAAAATTCTGGATGGCACACTAGGCCTAAAAGAGGATACCTTAAGAAAGACAAACTTGGAAGCATTCTCTATTCTCTCTCTCTCTCTCTCTCTCTCTCTC